>NC_044061.1:12771201-12981201 GCF_902167405.1 Gadus morhua
ATCTATGTCATGGCCTGCTACATGATGTGTACCACTCAAACACATCTAGAATAAACACTGATTTAAAGCAACAGCGCATATTTGGCTTGTAGGTGGGGTTGAGTAGGCTCTTTAATCCTGAGGTTAGTGTTCCTATTGTAAAGAGATTCATGCTACGAAAGGCAGGTGCAGCATACCATTTAACACACCTTTGTCAACATGTTTTTAATTTCATGTTTCTACAAGATACTATCTGACTTGAATGCATTTAAATTAAGTGTGCATTATATATGTTATTTGTTATTATATTTGTTTATCTGATACATTATGTAATACAAATACAAAGATTGACCCACTGCTTCAAGTTGCGCATGCCTCAAATCTTCAATGTTCAATTTGATGTACAAAATGTGGTGTATCATTGTTGAGTCATATATAAATGTTAAAACGAGTTCAGTCATTATGGCTGAAGTAGCACACTAATAAGACAACCCATTTTAACAGAAGGAACATGTACAGTTGGTGTTATCTGGAGGGCAGATAACAACTTTATCAGTATGTTTGCTCCATCTCTGTCCCAAACATCCTCCCTCCTATTTCTCCAGTTCGTTTTTATTTCACCCTGTATGGTCAAACCAGCGTTCAAACGACCGGAAACATCCCTTTCAAATGCCTCTAGATATCTCCCACTCCCTATTAGCATGTCTTCCACTGTGAAGTTTCATTTAGCTTGGTTCCTCTTTACACTCCCTAATGGACTTGGCCCTGTTCTGCTTTTGTCTTGCTTTAGTACCGTGAAATTCACCTTCGGGGAAAGGAAGCCATCATTTCTCAAGCTTCTTTACATGTTGTAAATATAGTTGATGATTTAACCCCCTTCTTTCAAATCCATTTTCTTCATTTGGGCTATATATAGTTTCCATTGTTTGTACACCATATTGACAAGAGTGCAATGCTTAAGAGAAATCGTTCAAAGCAGCAGCAACGAAGCGAATAGTCATTTTAAATGGAGATGCTACATAACGTTTGACCTAATTTTACTTTTGTTCTTGTTTAAATAAACTGTAGGGGTCTTTCACTTTCCCTCTCACTATTCTGCTGTCCTGTAAATAATGCATTTTACACATTTATATCCACATTTATATATTAGTTATGGCCACTTAATAATTTAAAGGTACAGTATGTAAGTTTGCCATAAACTTGCATACTATTTATAATATTGCCCGAATTGTATTAGACTAATTACACATTAAGTAATGGTGCAAAAAAGTGTCCCATTAAAAAAGAAAAGCTTGAGTCACCAATTAGCGGCAGTACAGAAAATTTGGCGCGCTAACCATGGACGTATTAAACTAACCATTGACAGGCTGACATTACTTCGCCACAGCAAAGGCGCCGCGATACAAGAATAGTTCCATTTTATGTACTGCTCAGAGTACTGCTTACTAAGCTAAGTTAGCATCTCATTCAAGGAATACATTATTGCTGCTCATATATATGCAGCACGAACATTTGATAAATAGTTTAACAGCGTTTTTTATTTATGTCTTATTAGTGTTACTTAACCAATGTGTTCAGCGTTTACTCATGTAGTTCTAGCAATACCGATATGCACCTTCCAAGCAATTACCACTAAAACAGCATGGCAGGTATACTATGATAACCTGTATTACAATATCAGACATTGTTTTTTAGCTGTTCGCTGCTCGCCATCTGAAATGAAACTCGTCAAAGAGTAATTTCCTGGTAGAGCAAGGTGAGTGGCTTGGCATGTAGGGCAAAGGGACTCAATGAGACCAATACTCAAATAAGCCGTACGGCAACCCGTACATGTTTTTTTCATGTTTAATATGTTTTTGTTTTATTTTATCAGATTGTTTATGTTCAAAACATTTTCAAGTCATTTTCCAACACCGCTGAAAAACATCTGTTTCTCGATGGATAATTTGTCCTGGACGCAACTAGGGACTTTTGATGCCAAAATGTGGACAGACGTATCCTTAAAGGAATCTTTAAGGCCCTGTTTATACAAGCCTTTCCAAACTCATCTAATCCCAAATTTTGGGGTTGTGAGATTGCAATACGAAAACTTGTTTTATCCATCTAAAGAAATGCATGGTAGTACAAGATATGTACACTATTAAAACCACAGGCTGTGTTCGCTACATTCAATCAAATTTGACTAGCGATAGATTCCCAATGAAGAACTTCTCACTGAAGAGTTAAGTCACATGCTCAGCTAAGAGATTCTGCCAACCATGGATGTGGTGCAAACCTGAAACCTGTATGTGGGTGCGCATATCAAGCAGGGATTTTTTTGTTTACTGCCCCAGGTCTGAACAGGCTGAGACAGTTGGGCCATTTGTGTAAAATGGCAAAAATCTATACATAGCAATACAATCTAGATTTATAAACAATGCAGATCTAGATATGTATCTAATGTGAACAGTGCATAAAGGTAGGTTTGACTAACAACAATTCGATGCCCCTCAAGCTCTCCCACCCTAGACAGATATATGTAAATAATTATGTCATCAGTCTTCCATTGATATGACTTATTCTGTATAGTATTGCTGTGAACCACAGTGAAGACCGAACACCCAGGTTAAGTTTTCTTCAACAGGCTAGACAATGACTGTTGCACAGATGCCACCGGCGACCACATTTGGCCATGTTAAACCATTTTTTAACTGTGGCTACCCAAGTTGGCAACCATGTAGTCCCATTAGAATAAGGGAGTCTGAAGTGGGAGGGAGTCCTTAAAAAAGGACCAACAGGACAGAATTAGTGTTATTCCATTATTTTCTCATTACCCACATCCCAAAAGGAACAACTATAAGCAACTTTGGGTTTTTCTCCTCCTCACAAGAATTGTATGTCAAGCAAAGATAGGTATTTACCATTTGACACTTGCATTGTCTTCCACAATTACTCTAGGGATACTTATATCAGCCTTTTATGGTCCTTTACAGGTGACGGTTTCAACATCATAGTATTGGCAAAAAAAAGCCTGATTGTATTTTTTTTTTTTTAAATGTCCATTGCATTTTCCTTCTGTTTGTGTGTGTTTTATTTTATTTTTCCCATTAGGGCCCACATACAACCTAAACCAAATGAAAATATTCTTGCTTAGGCAACATTTGTTGTAAATTAGCAGACTATATGCTACATTGCTGAACGAGTGAGATGGTCTTGAAAAAGTCTCCCGTAAGGCCATTAGATTTCACCTTTCACCCTGACAGTTTTAAAGGTTATCAAACAATATGGACCAGAACTGGTTGTGTTTTGTGATGTGAGACAGATGAGTCATTGAGTTGTTCACATTATAATATTTTTTATATTATAATGGCTGTTATATTTGAGGATCCTCTCCATAAGAGACATTCTTTCTACTTATATCCTAACCAAGCTCAAGACACCGTCTTGAACATTTCAGCAAAAAAAAATGGAAAATGTTCTTTGGCCAATAATGATTCAGGGAGTCAAAGGCTGATCAAGTCATTCTTTCCTGAGAAAACTGGTGTATATTGATGGTGAAGCAGAATTGCATGGAATGAAATGACTATGAATACAAAATTTACTTGGCTTTTTCACAATGGTTTTTAGATCTAAACGATGCTGGTTCCTGAACAGCTAAATATGTCAAAATGAATCTTTGCCATGTAGGGCACTTACTTTATTGATAATAGTTATGTGGGAAATCAAGCAAAATTGAAATGCTTACGCATTATGAAATAGTTAAAAAAGTATGTGTGCTGTGCAGTTTTAAGGCATACTGTTTTGACAACTATATTTTTAACAGCTCCACCCCCTCCAGTCCGTTAGACAAGGTCTGATAAATAGATTGACTGCCCACCTCTCACGTAGTAGGAGAGATGCTGCTTCAAGATGCTCGGGCCAGAACTTGTAATTGGCGATCGTCAGCAGAGTGCTGACGCTCTTGATTGCATTTAATAATAACAGGGTTTGATGTAAGAGAAATGCATTAGGCCTACGCGCGTGTTGATTCACACACACTTTGATCCTGTTGTGTTGATGATACATATCTGCCTGTTCAAGGCTAAATTCGGCGATACTGGTTACGTTTCTCCTTTAGAAAAACATAAAAATAAACCAGAGCTCATTGAAGCTACAAGCAGAAACAGACAGTTTGACTGGGGGTGGGAGTGGAGAGTGATGACTCATGAGTGCACAGAGGAGCCTCCTTCATCTTTTTTCAGGATCCAATCACTTCTTTGACCAGCTGTCACTCATTGCGATATTCTCACCAACCTTTTCTGCTATGATATTATTTTTGATTGCATGGATAGGAGAAGCTTAGACTTAATGACCTCTATTAAGGTGTCTGTGCATTGCATATTTAGATCAAATAAAGGTCATGTATATCATATACTATATGCCAGTATAGCAGCATATATTTATACCATATTTAGATTTTATTTTTTATGGCGCAGATGTTTTGAATGCAATATGCCTCAAACAAAAGCTCATCATTTAAATAATGAGGAATGAGCAAACCATACTCAAAAATGTGTTCCAACCTAAAATCTAAAAGGTAATGCAAAAGCTTCAGAGACCAAAGCATGTCTAAACTAGTACCGATGCCTTGTGAGATGCCTTTATTTAAACTCTTGCAAAAAGATTTAACCCAGTGTTGAATAGAAAAGGAATGTTAGTATTTGTCCTAACTATGTAGCATTCCGTGGACAAAAGAGAGATTACTTCGACATACAGACAGGCCGCTTGAAACAGCCCTCTGGCCCAGTTTAAAACCATTCTATTTCATGTGTACTTTTAGCATGCATATTACACCCAGACAAAATTGTCTGATAATTGTCCAATGCTTAAGGGTGGAGAAAAGGCTACAGTCATCGTCAATGATGACAAAATCACATAACCTTTTGTCTTTTGTTGAGTTTCCCCACTTCACAAATCATATGTCATGTAGGAAAACTGAGTGAGGTTTGGCCTTACACATATGACTTTTTAAATAATGACACTTTTTTTTGGTGAATGCTATTTGTTAAGCATGGTTTTCTCATTGTGTCGACTGTTGGAATGAGATGTGTTTATTAGATATTATATTAATTATGAGTATTTTTATTTAAAATTTTCAAAAGTAGATAATAAACATGAAATCTTGTTGATGGCAAAAATAAAATGTTATTGTAGCCAATGCAAAGATATGCATTTTCACCAAACATTCACATAGGGAATTCTAGTTTGAGCAGTGAGCCCAAAGTTTTCTGAAAGTTTTGAAGGTAAATACTCGGCACGCAAGAACTATGCCATCGTCATCACCTTTAAATTCAGCTATCTAAAACATTCGCTCACGCGTCAAAATAGTATATATTTTTCCTCTGTGTCCTTGCATTTTGCAATGAACTTTGTGTGATGGAGGGAAATGTAAACCCAGCACCTACACCCTTTCCATGGCAACGGACGCGACAAGGAAAAGCGATCCGGTACCCGTGTATCTGTCTCCCTAATGGTCTGTCTGTTAGTGTAACAAGATCTGTAAAAACTCCCCTCAGTGACATTTTAGATCCCTCACTGTAACTGACCTAGGCTGGGGAGACACTAGTAGGATTTAGATGAGTACTCGGCCCTCTCTCAGGTTCCTGTCCCCCTTTTCCTAATGAATTTAGCCATAATAACGCATCGAAGATGTAAGCCCGGGGTATTATGGCCCCGATCTGTCTCTTTTTCTGTTCCCACATGAGCAGACTGAACCACCTCATCCATATGCATAAATGTATAAATCCACTAGTCACAAAGGAAAATGATTCGCTATATATATCATCTGCTATCAGTTAACCTAGTGGAGGCATGAGAACTATGACCGTTGTTTAAATGGGAATATCTAAGAATGCCTTGGGGTTGTTTGGTTTACTTTGGTTTACTTTGGTTGAGTTTGGTGCTTTGCATTTTCCCTTTATGTTGTACTGCACCACTCTGACCACTCCTAACTCTTCTGTTCCCTCTGCTGGGAAAGGCAGATATTACACGTCCCATCCAGAAGACCTTATAAACAGCTGTTTTCTTTTCATGTATGCATAATGGAGGAGCTATACATTTGATAATTTATAGATTATTTGACTATTTGTTTGTTTCTTAGGATTTCCTGGTCACGATTCAGCTAGTAGTTAGAACTTTGCTGACACCCTTTGGTATGAAATATCAATGTGAATGACTCACTCCTAATGCCAATCAACTTTGTAAATGCCAGACCAAATGTAGCCAAAACCCTTTAGAGTTTGTTTTCTCTCTGGTCATGGATATGGCATTTCTCACACCCACCACTCTGTCAGGAACACAGACATATAATGCCCTTTATCTTGTCTTTTTGTGTAAAGGATCTAGTCTTGTGTTGAGTGAGGGTTTTCTCGGGATAACATTTAATGTTTGCATTATGAGTACTATAAACATTCGATGCCGCCGGTACTCTTGGTATCTCTAAATTAATATTAATGTGAATGCTGCAAGTCTTTTCCCTTAATCTTAAGTTTTTTCATATCGTCCATTTGGATTTGAGGTCTCTGTGATGCAACGTGAAAGATAAGCTCTTTGATCAGTTAGTCCTCAGTTAATGGATTATTTCCGGAATAATTTCTAAAAATAGAGAGCCGCACTACATCATGGTTGGGATATTGTTAGCTATATTAAATAGTTATGAAACAATTTCAGAATTTCGATTTTTTTAATCTGGGCAGAACAGCGTTCACATATGGGACTGTGAACACTGTTTTCTTTGAAGAATACTGCAAACAAGTAAATTGCAATTTTCTCTCTTCAGGTGGCTTATGTCCACATTGAAGGTAAAGGCTTTCTTACTTTACTGTTTGTGTTGCTGTTGTATTTTCTTTTTCCTGTTTTGTATTGAACAGCACAACAGGCAAGTTCATTATGCGTGTGAGTCATCACACTAGCCCACACCCCCTCCCATCTGCTGCTGTGCTGTGCGCTAGCAGGCAGAGGGAAACGCCATTGATCACTCCTTCCCTCACACATGCACGCACACACCCCACCTTCCACGTCACTATCGATTGACATGCTTAATGTTTTTGTGGGGAAATAGCAGGCATTTCCTATTGTGCAATTCCCATCTGTTGGCTGCCAGAGAGTTCAAATTGCTGTCAAAATAGCCTTGCATAAGTTCAAACGATTAGAAGCAGTTATTCCACCTTTTTTTGATGCCTGTAGACGATTATACCTGCAATTTAATTCCAAGGAAAATTGTTGGTAAATCTTAAAGAGCTGCAGTTCACTGGTTTGGTATATCCTTGAGTTGTTCACATTTAGATTCGAACAGGGATTTTCTGAATACACAGTAAAGTGTCACAATCTAACCCTGTTGTGTCGAACCTGAAAATGCTATATGAATCAAAAGAGGAATAGATTAATTAAATGGAAGGAAGTTAATCGCCTGAGCAAGTTCTTCTCTATCCACCACACTTTCTATGGTCATGGTTAGCTAGTTAGTTTTTCCTCAGTTGGGGTCAAATGCGCTGACCACCGCAGGTGTTTAAGCCGTGCCGATGCTGAACAACATATCACTCTTTTTTCTCCAGTGTACGTGATGAGGGAAGTTATCTTTGGAGGGAACTGGAAACGACTAGTGGTACTATGAATGTTTGGCATTCTGTCGTGTTGTTATTTTTACGCCGCTCCTGCTTAGAATACCGACTTTCACATCAACCATGTTGCTTCAGGGTGTTGCTCTCAATATTCCCCTCTTTAGTCAGACGAGCGTTGCCGCGACCACATTTAATGGTGACGGTGAGAAGCGGGTCACACTATGAGTACTTTGTTCCTGTGAGGACTGTCAGCTAAAGCTATTCAAGTACAACTCTCAAACACGAACAAAAAGCTCCCAAAACACAAGCGATGCGCTCCAGTTGGGATCCTTCTTTGGTGCTTTGTGGGGCATCTGTTTCTCTGGATGTCTGTGTAGCCTTCGGTAGAGACATGGGTGGTACGGTGGCTGGAACTGGCTATAATTTATTTAACGACATTTTTCTGTTAATTTGTTCCCTGTGTTATTTTTATTTACTGAATGCATGCATATGAGGGGTCCTACTTGGTCTGTACTGTGGATAGTCAGACTGGGCCTGTGTCACGGTAGTGTCTGACTTACCAAAATACTCCATGACATGGATGATGTTCAACAATGTACAACTTTTAAACATTGCAGGGATGCCTTCCCCCCTTTTTTTCCTCTTTTAAAGTAGCTGCTTAAATTTTACTTGCATCTACCTCGTCTACCTCAATAGGATTCCCATCACTGGCCTATTGGTGTGCAGCAGAAACCCTTATTGGAGTATGGTGATTGGGACACTAATAGCTCACAGTGGATATAATGCATAGCACAGCCAGCTAACCAACTAGAACTAAACACCTAGGTTGTGAGACTCCATAAATCCTTGCTCTCTAAATATTCATAGAAAATATTTAAGTTTTAACATTTTTATTGAGTTACTTCCAGATAATAAACATACAACATTTAACACACCAACGCCTGCAAAAAAAGAACTGCCATTCATTCAAAGACACAGATTATAAACTTATCATAGATTCATAGTTTCATGGCCTGTTTCTTAAACATATAGACTTTACTGGTACTTTCCCAGACTGGGTCATTTTAGTTTAACGTGACTTTTGGGATGGATGGGTGTAATCCAGTCTCCACCATTAGGCTATAAATGCCTTCCTCCCATAAATAACATTCAGAACATGGCAACAAAGGTGGTTGTCGGAGCCAAACTGCTTGCTCATGGATTCACCTAATATCGGATCACACAGTTAACATTGAGCATTTCATTCACATCGTCTACACAGGTGGTCCTGGACATGACGTTTGGAGGCGGGGGTCACACCAAAGAAATACTGAATACGTATTCTGATGTAACGGTCCTGGCCCTAGATCGAGACCCTGTGGCATTCGGTTTGGCCCAGCAGCTAGCAAAGCAGTACAAGTAAGTTCCCTTATTTATACGATCCATCAAAGATACGTCATTTAATGCATCCCTAATAATATGATAGTGCAAACTCTGCACACAGCCTGTGGAAGCATCCACCCATCATAGTCACGCACACGTTATTTCTGGCCTCTGGTAAACATCCGTTTAGCTGCCAACTGTGTTGCAGTGAAACACATCTCCCTCACTTTTCTCGAACTCAATATGAATCCAAACACCCGTTAGTCGCACAATCCATTCTCAGCCGCTCCTCCGTCTTAAAGATTATCATACCCCCACGCACGCTGGTGGGCCCGGCGTGTCATTTGTCAGAAGCAACGGCCCACGACTGCAGCGTGAGGGAGATGCTGCCTCCCACTGAGAATCCATCAGATAGGAGTGGGCAGGAGTGAGGTAGGAAGGACAAACCCAAAGAAATTAGGGTAGAGCAAGGAAGAAAAGAAGAAGGAGAGAGAATGGAGCATGAGCTAAAAAAAAGAAACAGGGAAACACCAGGACACAATGTCTAATAAGGGAGAGAGAACCGTGTGTGTGTTGGTGCGTGCCTGTGCGTGCGTGGGCAAGGGAGGGAGGATGAAAATGAGATGATGGCGTGGGAAGGAATCCTTGTACGTAGATCTTGGGGAAACCTCTCTCAGGGGAATCTACTGGAGCTGCAAGAGGGAAGGAGCAAAAGCAGAGAGAGAGATGGGGGGAGAACAAGCATGGCATTCTGTTAGCCGCACTATACCCCCGTCCTAAAGCCTTTTGCACACCCACTCGTGATGTAAGTTAAGAGTTGCTGGAGAAATCTAGCAATTAGCCAATATTATTGGAAGCCTGAGTAAAAGACCTTGGCAACCCACACGCTGCACCCACACATCAAGGTTGGAGAGTTGTCTGCTTCCCTTCCTCCTTCCATGTTCTACAGAACACATTGGTAATGCATACTGTGTAGGAGCGTGTCCTTAGTCACTTGTAGTTAAATAGGTTGCAAAGAACGAGACGTCTTTCTGGGAGAATCCGGCGCTTCAGTTCGTGAATGTCTGTCTTGAAGTAGGTAAGTGTTTTGTATGTATTGATTTTTATTTCCACTGTGTGAATCATTTTAGAACATCATCCTGATCCCTGCCTTGATACTACCTTATGTATCAATGGAGACCTCACACATCAGGAAACAAACCTCCCATTATTCCTCTGCTCCCATGTGGGCTCCTGTTTGGATTCATTGTCATCTGGTAGTGAAGAAGAATTTAGTTGCAATGATGCACATAGCTCAGGATGACAATGTGCATCCTCGAGATTTTAACAAGGTGAAGCCCCACTGCAACATTGTCTTTGCGTATTATCAATAAGCAGCAAACAAACAAAATCACTCATACGTACATTACTTAAATATATAAATATTTTATGTTTGAGGCCAGCTTACCCTGCTACAGGAAGATGGGTAGCAACAGTGGCGCCAACCTAGCAACCACCAAACCTTTTGAGTTTATTCAGTAACATCTTAAAGTAATTTAAACGCCAACAAAAGGCCCAAAGAAACGCTTTGAATGATCTCACACTGACGGATGCTGCCTTGGGAGGGATTTCATTGGATGATGAAATGCCTGATGACATGTTAATAGCCCATGTTGCGTCCGAGGTTCCAACATGTTTGACACACTCCATTGTAGTTACCACAGCACCCCAGCTATCTCCACAATGTCGTGTGTACATTTTCCTATGTCTGAAACCTCTAAGCGCAGGCTAACACTTGAGTTAAACCACAACATATTTGGTCCATAAGGATCCATTTAAGCACTTTATTTTTGCATTGTGTCTGGGACAGACATGAATGTCAACACCTAAGCACTAACCTTTGGTTAGCTGAAGGTGTTTTTGTTTAAAAAGAAAATCACAAGAAGCTTCACCGGAAGGTTGATTCAGGTTGACTAATTCCTAACCAAAATATAATTATTAGATGTTCTTCACCTTTTTCTGTAGATATTTTCATTACTGGCCCCCCTGTAGAAAACAATCAATCAGTATCTTGTCTTATGGTTCAGTGACGCAGGTAAAGGAAGTGAGCGGGTCAACACAGGGAATATTTCAGGCTTGATTTGTGAAGAGGCAACGCGTCTTGTTGAATGAGCATGCACTCACACAGTCTGTTGTGAGGCCTGCCAATACTAGAATTGGTGGATTAAGACTTGTTTTGTGGTGAAACCACAATACGTTTCTCCAGTTGGTCGTAATTATACATCGGGTCACACAACAACATTGTGTGACCCGATGTTTTTCAAACATTTTCTTGCACTAGTTACCTTAGTATAAATGGCATGTTTCAACTGTACCACCGTTCTTGTAACACTTTTGGCCTTGAACATTGTGAATAACAATTACAAAAAAGTTTCACATAACCTCAATGTCATGCCAACTCAGTCACCGGCGACCATATGGATATTGACAGGGTTCTTCACAAAGCATTACTCTGGCAGAAGAATATACTTCCTATAGTAATTTAAGCCAATTGCTTGCTAGCCATTTATGTCAAGAGAAAAGGGAGTTCATGAGATTGTTACTCCAGTCAAAACCTACTTTTACTGGAACAAATGATAGGTTGTGGTGCTCAGGGTCAAAAAGTTTGGCTCCATACAGCAGGTGATTTCAACATTTGGTCATTTTATGTTTTTGAATGACCAAATCCAACCTCTTGGGGCCAAAGGCCAGACTTTGCATTATGATTCTCCTTTTAGTTTTTCTGATGATGTCAATGTTGTGGGTTGCGTCACCTATAAATAGATCCAAGCAAGATCTTCCTAGCAATTTTGAGCCCACTCTTGGACCTCAGCACATACACTACTGAAACTTGTCCTATTTAATAATATAAGACCTTACATAAGACATTTATATCTCCAACCCTGTGTATAAGCCACATAAAGAAGTTAATAATTCAAAAAAATTATGTAACTGTTTTGCATATTTTTGAATCCTTCCGTGGCTTGGAAAAAACATGATTTAGAGGAGGCTGCTGTGCGTAGCTTGTTTCTGGTATGTAGGCACTAATGTCGTACGTCGGCAAACAGCCACACTAATGACACATTTAATGGGAAAAGCCAATGGAGAAACCTCTTTTGCATCAAAATAAAATCCTATGTATTAACAGCACTTACATTTTTATTTTGAAATGTAGATTTTATGAATGCCCTGTATATTGTGCTGACAGACCAATTTAAAATCGTATCTAATTTAATCTAATCCAGAATAACATTTTTACTCTTCCAGCTGAAGCAAATATTCTATGTTTCTATTGCAGATTTGTATACATTTGTAAACATGCATATAATTTGATTTAAACGATTTGTGTTGTATTTAGTTAAGTATAATCTCGATTCTCCTCACCACTGGACATGGAAAGGGAATGTCAAGTTTCTTCAGTTAATTCAACAAATTAATAGTGTATTTAAGGTGTTAAATAGTTACATAATGAAATAATGGATACAGCTGCATTTTTTATTTCAAACAACCTCATTCAATGGGAGCTCAGTTGAATTCCAATTCTTCACATTTTGAATGGCGAATTGAAATGTATGGTCTCACAGGGAATGCTAGTTTGTTCATATTTCAGTTGTAAATTATCCAATGCTATAAATTCACATTCTTTCTAGATGTATCGCAAGGTCCACGTAGCAATAATACATCTTGTGGAAATTATTTGCACTCAAGTCACAAGTGTCATAATTGAATTTAAAGCTGGTGGCGTTTGAAAATGTTTCTGTTATTGCTGACTTCCCAGATGAAAGGACCTAAAGTGCACATTATTTTCTGCTGTGTTTTCAAGAGAGAACCATACTGTGAGTGTCGTTTGTATGGTAAACTGCACAAGTCAATGCTGTCCATGTACACTTTATGATAAACAACATATCAAGCCCTTTTCCAGCTGTTTTGATCAACAGAACTGTGATTGCGATCCTCACTGTTTTACATCCTCTGCCTCACTGTCTGTTACCAAAGGTTCCTGTACACACAAAGCTGGTAAGAAAAACAGAAGGACATCAGCATTTGAATTTCTAATATCAGGAAGAAAATTAAATGAATGACACTCCCTCTCCATTATGGTGTCTGTCCAAGTTGGCACCCATTGCACTCCTAAACATCCCTTGAACGGGGAATCCCTCTTTAATTTCGAAGGATACTTCTTTGATAATGAAGGGAGTTTTTTTCTTGCCCTTTAGGAAGATGGGGTAAGGGGGTGTCATAAAATTGTCCTTTGAAGTCCTTTGAGGCTGTAACTGTGATTAAGGGCCATACAAAAATTACTTGATTTACTTTGGACTTGATACAACTCAATGCCTGACAAAGTTGCCACAATAGAACTGTAGCTCTTTGAAGCAAATGTTGTGGTTGTAGGCTACACCTGCTCCATTTAATTCTCAAAACCCATTTTGAATGTGCCAAGGCAATAACAAAAGGTTCTGAGATGTTTGAAACCTACACAACTTATTTATGCAACTGCTAATATGGTCAGACTGTTTTGCGGTAGACATCTGCCAAAACAGGTGTGTACTGTTTTTGCAGGTCACATCATGCCATTGAAGTTTGATCAATCTGATTGTCTTATTGTCATACAGCCAACCCAATGTATTTGTCTTTACTGACTGTAGCAAAATAAAATGTTCCTTCCTTTAATAACTCTCAAGACATGGATAAGGGAATCAAAACAAATAAACACAGTTTTAAACCAGAATCCCAGAAGACAAAACGCTCCAAAACTTTGACATTAAGAGCTCTGTTTATAAACTGCCTCTGTGAACCAAAGGGACATAAGAGTTCCGGGGAGGAGGTGGTGCCTCTGTTATGCAGCGTTTGAGAGGAAGGAGGAGGTAGAGAGGGATTGCGCATGTTATGGGGGAGTAAGAGAAATCCTCTGCTATAGATTTTTCAACAAATAATGACTATGCAAGACGATGAATAAGAAAAAGCGAGGGAATAGGAAAGCCCTTGCAGCGTGGGTGAGATGCTCGCTTGCCCCTCTCTCTATCACCCGTGGGTGTAGAAATAGAGGACATGCCAGAGCCTGGCCTTGTGTAGAACGCTGGCTTATTCTCCGATGGGTAAGGCTTTCCTGAAAGATGCGATGCACTAGGAAGGCAGTTCAAACCAAAATGTTTTGGGGGGGGGGGGGGGGGGGGACACTTCACTTTTTCGGCCGGTAAAATAACCCAGGAAAAATGGAGGCGAATGGAAGCTCTTCATCAGCATCAGAATGGTGTTATATCTGGAGGATGATTTATCCTCATGATCGCTGCCACACATAGAACTGCTGAACAGCCATGCCTCAGCCTAATACCCAGTGCACCACATACGGCCGCTTACATTCCTATAGGAAACACACAGTAAACAACCTAAGCACATTATTGGCAACACTGCCACTTTATATGTATCGGAAGGCAGCAGTCTTGTGTGTGTTGGATTTCGTAAGGGTGGAGGCAGGGTCACACATGGGGTCCTGACCTAAAGGTTAGAAAAAGCGTGTTGCAGAGATCTGGTTCTCTGTGGTGGATATATGCGTGTCTCACTGCCACCATCATCTTTGTTCAGGATGTCTTTAAAGGTCACATGAAAAATGCATGAATGTGATTTGAGGATCTCAGCACCTGTGCACTGAGCCAGTACGGGGTCACTCTAAGACAGGAACTAGCTCAACAAGGAAGTCCCTGAGATATTAAAATATGCCTGTTAAATGAGCAGCAAGTGCATTTTATTCAAAAAAATAACGCTATGATCAGCATGTTGTGTTCTATTAATGTTACAGTCCCTCAGTATTTATGTGAAATTAATGTGAATGATGAGTCATGCTTACCATTTTTGTGCTTAAGGCTAAATAATAATTTCATTTTTTCTATATTCAGTGAGGCATATGTTCGAAATATAGTTTGTAAATAAATATAAATAAAGCACCTGGTAAAATAACATTGCTGTTTTGAAAGGGGTTCATATTGTAGTTTTTGTTGGCCTCCCTTTTTTCCTTAAGCAACCCATGGACTACAAATCTTTTTATTTGCAATTTGCAAAACATTTCCCAATTTTAAACGTTGTTTTCAAAATTGTTATGATAATCCTGGTGAATTGCTTTGAAATGACATCCATTTCCGTGTGTCTGTGTTTCCACTGTGTATTTTCCTAGTGGTCGTCTCCAACCCTTGCTGGGCCGGTTCAGCGAGCTGATCCTTCAGCAGGAGGTGAAGCCAGGTAGTGTAGATGTGGTGCTCCTTGATGCCGGTTGCTCCTCCATGCAGATGGACCAGGCCCAGAGAGGATTCTCTCTCAGCAGGGACGGCCCCCTGGACATGAGGATGGATGGAGACAGGCAAGTTCTACCAACGGAGGCCAATCAAATGAAAAATTGTTTTTTAATTGAAAGTGGTAATCTCAAAGAATTTTGGCATGCTCATGAAGGCCAATTACAATTGTTACGACCTGGTTGTCGGTGGCGACACTGTTTGAAACTCTGCAAATGATTACAGCTTAGCGTCAAAGATGTTGCCAAAGAGGACAAAACAGAAAGCTACTTTCCCACCTTCCATTATATTCCAAACAAGTGTTTGGGCAGCTCCCATAGCTGTGCTTTGGTTTGTTCAACAAACAGAAGCACATTTGAACAGCCCTGGCCTCTCCATTAGTGCCCTCAAACAAACTAATTCCCATTTTAAATTCTGCATTGACTTGCTCACGGACTCAGAGACTAAGGCACGCAGTTAGAGTTCTGAGCGAAGAAGGTGGCTGCGTTTTAGGCAGTGTAATAATTATGAATTTCGAGCGCAGAGGAACATTTCAATAAGAGGCAAGGGTAAGTGAAATAAGGGGTGTTCCCGGTTGTATTAATGTATATAGAATGAGGCCATCGACTGAACTTAGCCAGTTCTGTGCAACATTGAACTAACAAATACTGTCTTTATCTTTGAAGTTACCCATCAAGTTCCACTCAGGCTGATTCTCCTTGCAGTTCAGCACCAGCACTAAAGACCCCAATATACTTGGGACATAATCAAAATTGCCAAAACCAAATCAAAGCGCCCTATTGCTGCAGGTACTCAGCACGCCTGAACAATTCAAATTTTCTCACCGGCCCCGCCAATAGTCTGCTGCATGCAATCGGTCAACAAGACCACGTGTAGCAGTGGCTCAAGAGGCGAAGCAGGTTGTTCGACAGCCAGAAGATTGCTGGTTTGATCTCCAGCTCCTCCTGGTTTAGTGTCGAGGGGTCCCTGAGCGAGACGCCTCGCTCTAACTGCTCCAGACGAATGGTTTGAATGGTTGACGCGTGCAGTAGGTGTATGAATGTGTGTATGAATGGGAAAACGTGAGGTACTGAGTGCTTTGAATTGCGCAGGTTAGAAAAACGCTGTATAAAGGCAGTCCATTCAATGCCTTTGTTTTGTCTCACCCGTGACTCACAGCGTTGAACAGGAAATTCACACATTGCAGTGGTTATATTGTACTCGCCGTGCTAAAACAATATCCCCCATCGGAACATGCCAATTTCAATTTCGTAAATGAGATAGTGCTATAATTACTGTAAGAAAGACAACCTTGGTTTGCTCTGTAAAGTTCCCTCATGTAGACCCAAAGGAGGCTTAGATTAAACCCACTTATCTAAAATCGTTATCACACCTGCATAGTGTGCTCTTTCTAAATGTTACTCTTACAAGGTTATTGCTAATGCAAAATAAAGAAAATGTATTTGTTTTGTATTAACTGACATCTCTCTTGGACGGACAAGCGGAGACTCAGCCACATGATGCTATTTAATGGGACAAATGGCATGACGGCATGACTAACGGGCACCTGTTAGTAGTTCAAATATGAATGACCCATGCAATGTAACACATTAGCATGCTGACGTTGTGCCTTCTTTGTCAATTTGTCACAGCCAACCAATGCAAATGTAAGGATGTAGCGTTGGATAGACCTTTTGATGTCAAATGAAAATCGACATCTTCAGAACAGTGTGCAATACCAACCTCCCCGTTAAAGCGACAGCGTTGCTTTATGTTCCGGGGCATCGACTCCAGCGCGGCGGTGCTCGCTCAGGATTGATCTTTGTCAGCGAGGCCGTGACGTCAGAGCAACCTAATTGGGCTCCTGTGTGTGCGTAGGTATCCCGACACACCGCGCGCTGCTGACGTTGTGAACGCGCTGGATCAGAAGTCCCTTGCGTCCATCCTCCTTGCGTACGGGGAGGAGAGACATGCCAGGAAGATCTCCTCAGCCGTCGTTGAGGCGCGCAGCATCTGCCCCATCACACGCACTCAGCAGCTGGCCAGCGTGGTGGCAGGTAGGCCACCAACACCCAATCCTCCCTCTCCCCCACTACCGTCACCACATTGTTTCGCTCATTCATCCCCACACTATTCTCACAGCCCCGATCCACACGGCGTCCACACCTCCCCCTCCACCGTCACCACATTTATTCATCCCCACAGCCTCCTCACCACCGTCCCCACTTTCATTCATCCCCACAGCACTCTCGTCCCTATCACCTCCACCATCAACACCACCATTATCACAGCTTACCCACCTCCCCCTCCATCCCCACCACCACCACCACCACTCAACTACAGACATCACCACAGACTCCTCGGCACCACCACCATCAAGACACACATTGCTCACCAGCATCACATCCTCTGCCATCACCATCACATTCATCCCAACAGCTTAATCACGGTTCCCAGGAAATCCACACTAAGAAGGGTCGGGGGGGAAAGCCATTTGTCTGCAACGACCCTTCATGTCCACATTCATGCTCCTTTTGACGCACCCACCCCCCCCCCTCCCCTAAAATGAAACCAAACACATATACACTGTTCCTTTTAAGATGTGTTTTCTCGAGAGAGCTTAAAGGCGTGGCCCCTTGTAAACGGAGTATCTATAGACGCAATGGCACTTTCATGCTACGTTTGCATTCCTTCCCCATCCATAGTTTCTCTTGATGGATTGCATCATTTGAAACTGTTCTCTCCCAACTATTTCATCTCGTCGTCACTCGCTACCCACGTATTTGCAAAAAAATAACAAGTACAAACACACGCACACACACACACACACACACACACACACGCACGCGCACCCGCGGACACACACAGACACACACACACAAACAGACGGAAAAAAAGGGCAGTATTTATGTTCGCATCTCCGAGGGATTGCATTATTTTTCAAGAGACGTGTCTTGGTCTGCGAGCAGCAGTGAGAGTGAGATGTCCTCTCAGTAGTTGTTGCACATCGCGGTTCGTGCGTCACACGGGGAGAACAGGTGTGACTAAGGGCAGTTGTTTGATCTCTTTTGAAGAGCAAAGTGCTTCACCACAAATGTTTATTCCAATCAAATGGAGAGGTCCTGACTGGTGTAGGTCCCTGGGGCCTATATGCGTACCTGGGGTCTCTGCAGGTCCCTGGGGGTCTGCGCCTGGCTGCTATTGTGACACTGTTGCCTAGCGAAAGAAAGCGTGACAGTGAGAAACACCAACAGGATTTATTCTATAGTCTTTTTCTTTTTTTTCTGCATACATCCTGTGGGGGAATTTAGGAAGATGCAAACCCTTTTTGTTAAATGTTTTAACTTCTTCAGATGTATACACCCACTGTTGTTCTACAGGTCAGTAGTAAACTAGTACCTAGACAATAATTCTTGGAGAGGGATGAGATGGGATTACGTATGAGGGGTTGTCATGACGATGGGTGCTTGCAGGCATTGTCCATGGGCAACCTAAAGACGTCACATCAACGCCATAACAGCAAACGAGCCTGCCTACACGACCATGAGTTGAGGTCACTTGCAAACAACATTCGAGAGACAAATTCACAATTCAATTCAAAAGATTGTTTCACTCTTTCAAGGTTCACCTTCCCTTCGTCTAAAAGATAAGACCGACGATCGCTAAAGAATTGAACGTGTTATGGTTGCACATAGTGTGGACATCATGCTCATGCCCGTCGAGAGCTTTGTAACACGCAAAGTCTGGACTCACCTGCTTACAGTCCCTACAGCTCTGTCTCTGTCTCTTGCTCGACTATTTACATTTCCCTCTGGTAAATTACACAAATAACATGCTCAACCAAACATACGATGCACATCAAGGTTTGCCCAAGGGAATAAACAGCAGTCTCGATTGATGAATAGGTTTTTTGGATCGATGAGGCATTCATGCCATTGCCATGCATTCAGCCGGTCATTGCTGCATAGGGCGTTGCATCACAGTCAAGAATGAATCACATGGGACCAGAAGGAGGTAAATGTCTGAGAGTCTTTTCAGGCTTAACCTCTCTCCCCCGGTCCCAGGCTCTTACTGTGGGAGCTGTGAGGGATGAATTAGAGCGAGCACACAGAGTTACGCTACACCAGACCAGAGCTTGTCCTTGCCGGCCAAGCCTGGTATTGATTGCAGGGTGAGTCACACGGAGCGCTGTTGAGCGCAGGAGGAGAAAAATGCCACACTACTTAGTTTCTTTTTGTGGTTGTTTGTTGTTGTGCTTTCAGTTTGTATCCATCTCTGGATATTTATTTAAAACAACCATCCCTGAGTTTTTATTTCCCTCAATCTAGATAGGAAGAGCCAACTGGGGAGAACACCCTGCTCCTGTCCGAGTCAGTCGGGCCAACACTTTTCGATTTTGGCTTTATACAGTGAGCTTGTGATGGATACGTGTGTTCAGTTGTCTTGAGTAATGTCAGCAACAGGTCACACACTATTCTAGTCAGTGAAATGTTGTTTGAAAAGTGGTTGAAAAGAGTTTCCGGGAATAGTTTCTGTATTCAATGATGAATTAAAGGAGGGCGTTTTTTATGTAGTAGAACCACAGGAGACCCATAATATATATATAGTCTAATTATGGGAGGTTTCCTTCATGGCTAGTCTTGCTTAAACAGCAGCAATCATTGATTGTTTACACCCCTGCCTAAGTAAGTGCCAGGAATATTGAACCATGCAACAGTTTATATAAATATAAAACGTAGTTGCATAGTAATTGACATTGGATTTAAAAACTTCCCACACAAAGCAATGGGGTAATTTGTCAGCAGGCTGGAGAATGATTTATGTAGTATGCTAGTCTTTCTATCAGCCAGCAGAATTAATAAGTATAAAATATGTATGCCAATCAGACTTTGTAACTACATGCTTGGTGGAGCTTGAGTCTGCATAAAAAAAACACGTGCTTGTATTTTTGCACTGTAGCCATAGCTATGGCCATAGTTGGTAATTAATGGAGTCACAACTACTATTCCCTAGTAGTATACAGTACTATTCACTAGTTATACATGATAACAAGTTTAACATGATTCCACAAGTGTAGATGTATTTCCCATGGTTTGAAGTTCATTTTTAGTTCATACAGAGCGGTAAAAGGAAGACAACCCCCTTTCGGAGAATGTTCTAATATCCTGATTACCACGGACTCGGCGTCATGATCCGATCACAATTTTAATCAGGGCGCAATAAATAGCTTCAGTATTCTCAGGGGTGCTCCCTGTTCCTCTGTCTCCTCTCCCTGAAGGATCGTTCCCTAGCGCCGCTCTCTACGCGCGCAAGGACAAGCTGGAGCGCCCGTCCCACGTGGCCACCAAGACCTTCCAGGCTCTGCGCATCTTTGTCAACGACGAGATGAACGAGCTGCACGCGGGGCTGCGCGCCGCCCAGACGCTGCTGAGGCCCGGCGGTCGCCTGTGCGTGCTCACCTTCCACTCCCTGGAGGACCGCCTGGTGAAGCGCTTCCTCAGCGGGGGGGACATGGCCACGCTTGACCAGAGGCACCCGGGCCAGAGGCTCCGGAGAGGGGCAGGGGAGAGGGAGGGGGAGGGGGAGGAGGAGGAGGGGGAGGAGGTGATGGGGGGGAACCGGACGAAGACGACGTCGCACTGGTCGCCTCTACAGAGAGGGGTCACAACGCCCGGGAAGAAGGAGCTGGCGGAGAACCCTCGGGGTCGCTCCGCTAAGCTCCGAGCCGCGCTGAGATGCTAGGACATTGGGACGGTTTTGTCGATAGGTGTTTTCAAACATTTCTCTGGTCGTAGTCATAGTTTTGTACCGCTAACCTCATGTGGCCATACTTAGATTATTATAAATTATTATAATATTAAAGACAATTCAATCAAATATGAAGATTTCAATTATTTACTTATTATACCGGATGGATGGAATCCGATTTGTAAAGCCTGCAATCGCTTCCTATATTATTCTATTTACATGCTTACTCAATATGATTCAAAATTGTGCTTTGGGATTTCTCGAGTGACCACCTCACACCTACACAGACTGCTTTATATGGATTCATTTACATATCTTCCTTGACTCTCACAAGTGAATATATTGCAAAAAAAAAAGAGACTTTAAAGGACTGTTTTTTACGTACTGACTTTATTATTTTCAATAGAGATAACTGTTCTACCCAGGTTCTGTGTGTTCTTCGTATTCCTCCCGATGAGCAATAGAGTCCAACTTCTACTGTATTGCATGAATCAGTAATGCCACAAAATACCAAGTGACGCAAGTGTCAGAATTGGTGATGAATGAGAAGGGTGACTGTTATGAAACATCTTCTCACTTTAACTTAAAGCAGACGACGTGATGAACTTTACTATTTTACTTTGACTAATTGTTATTGCTCCATTAAGACGATCAACACTTTTTTTTCTCTCTTTCCCTGCCTCCTTCATGACACTATAAATATACCCTACTTGTTACCTTGGAAACTAAACGACTGAGTAACATTTAACTGCATCTAAAAGTGCAGTGTTTTACGACAATCAATGTCAAATGCTTGTGCTTAATATTGTCCTTCTAGACATTGTCACAATGGTTGATACATAGCCATCGGAACTAAACTGTGCTATTATTTTGGTTGCAATTACTTTAGCTAAAAATGACAATTATATAGATTTCATTTAAATATTCACCTATTATCATATAATCGATAAAGGCTTTGGCTTATTGCTATTGGTTTTCATGTAATGACTTATTAAAAAAAATAGATCAGATCTTTTGACCCTGGACTTGATCCTGAAATTCTTTAGCAGATTGAAATCTTAATATAATAATATAATAATAATAATAATCTTTTCCTTGTGATAAATACTCGAAGCGTATATATTTTATTGAGCTCAAGAGAGCCAGATCAATTATTATAAATCAATCACTGTTACCTATGACTACAAGTTTTCAATTACCATGGAAACACAGGTGGCGGTTAATCTGAGAATGTTCTATTGTTGTAAACTTTAAAGGTGCACCATGCAGATTATTGGTTTAAAATGTTTAAAAATGAACTAAATACCTTGAACCTCAAATCAATCTACAGACCCGTTAGCCAAATTGGCCACCAATTTAGCTAATTGGCGAAAACGATAACTAAAGTGTTACTGAAATGTAATTCTTTATTGTGTGGACAATAAGTCCCAGGAACCATGACCCTAACACCCTGTATAAGCCCACTATCGAGGGCACTCACCAAATATATGTGCCGCAGATTCATGCTGCATACAAATAAAACATCCCTCCCCAATGGATGGATCCAGGTGGCTTGTTTGTCGCCATTAACCCGTGAACCATCCTCCACTGGAGGTCGCCCTGTCCGTTTTTTAACGGGTAGCTTGTACTGGGACCACCAGCAGTTTTTTGGAGTCTGGACCAAATGAACCTATCCACCTTAACACCATAATCCCTGTCAGAGAATGGTAGTGTGACGCCTTTCTGCATGCATTATGCCTCTTTCCTCTTACCAATTTATTGAAAATCTCCTAGCCGTGGGGTTTCAAAGGAGAAAAGTTGGTTCTTCAACGGTACTCCCCTTCATCAATCCCATTTTTAGAGTGAGTACTGTTTTCAGGAAATGTCGGGATGCACATACATACCAATTGCACATTCCTTGACAGAAGTCTTGTGGATCTAATGTTGGACTGTTTTCCCAAACTGGTTCAGAAGGATTCATTCATTCTGAGCAGGTAATCTATCTTTACGCATCCAGCTTTCCCAAGAGCAGATTGCAGCCCGGCTAAGAAGGGAATGTATTTCTAAAAAATGCTGATAGAATAACCACTCCTTTAAAGCCACATTTGTGAGTCTCATTAGGATCTCTGGTCACGTGGACCACCTGCCAGGCCTGCAGTACTGATCCATGAAAATGTGGCGGTTTCACAGAGATTACACAAAACAAACGACTTGCTGTAACCAAGGCGGCCGGCTTTTCGCAGCAGCAGTTCTGCTGTTTCCAACCAACGTTGTCCACAGTCATACGACAGCGTCTGTGCTGCTTTTGAGTCTAAATATCATCATAGAGGCAATGACTGTATGGTCCTGTCCACCCTGCTTGACAGGTAGGCCCAAGTACAAAACCGTGGCTCATTTCAAGTGTTGTCTAGTCCAAATTAGGTAATAAATGAATAGTCTGCTGGACACCACCAACCTCTTGGGTGGTTTTGGACGAACAAGTCTGCAATCGGGTCGAGACGGCTAGGTGTATGCATATTTTTTCAAGTGTATAGCTTGTATTGCGCTCAGGAGTGCCACATCAATGATTATAGGTTGTTGTTACGTACGACTAAAAGTTCTCAATTACCATGGAGAAATAGGTAGCAGCCCATCTGAGAAAGTTATATTATTGTTAACTGTAATCAATGCATCAATTGACTGACGAATCAAAGAACTGGAGGAGATTATGGATAATATTGGAACACAGCTTATAGTGAATGGAAGGAAGCACCGGGAGATTTTAATCATGAATAACAATTTATGGTGCACTACTTCAGACTTGAGGGTCTGTATGGGGTCTGATGTGTGTGTGTGTGTGTGTGTGTGTGTGTCTGTTTATGATTATTTATCTATCTATATATATGTGTGTGTGTATATATATATATAGATATATATATATATGTGTGTGTGTATATATATATATATATATATATATATATATATATATATATATATATATATATATATATATATGTATATATGTATATATATATATGTATGTATGTATGTGTATGTATATATATATATATATATATATATATGTATATATATATATATATATATATATATATATATATATATATATATATGTATATATATATATATATGTATATATATATATATATGTGTATGTATGTATGTATGTGTGTATATATGGTTATACATTTAACACACGGATAGCTGACAGATGATTGGCATTTCTAACCCTTAAACCATACGTGCTTCAGCACCTTCAAACCTAAGAGAAGTATGGAGAGAAGCGTTGGCAGTGTTTTATGTCATCCCCTTGCCCTTAACCTTCCCTTGCCTTCATGCAGTATGACCGGATCATTAACAAGCATCCACCACAATACCTCTCAATCACTGTGTTTCCTCTGTATATTCTAGAAGAAGCTCGCAGCCCTGCTGCGGCGGAGGAGACGTGCTGAGCCCCTGGCTCCGGCTCCGAGTGCAGGAAGACTGCAGAGGTGTATGGTGGTTTTTATTTAGGTACGTAGGGGGGGGGAAAGAGGTAGGTACATACACACACACACGTTCCAGCTCCACGACTTTCTCCTGCTTGGCCCCGCCCCCTTATCCATCCCACGTCAAACTCTCACTCTCCGCCCAATTCTGCTGCTCCACCTGCTATAAAAAGAACTCTGGGTGAAAACATACTGAGGTCAAAGCTATTTGAATATATTTTGTGAATGACGCAAGGGCTTGGGTTCTCATGGGAAGCAGATTAAAGGCAGACATGAGACAGACTTCAGATAATAACATGGCAGCACAGACCAAGGCTTATGTGTCGTTTGCTGATTGCAATTTAAACTTCATTCCAGAAGCAATCTCCTGTTGGAATCCATCCAGAACTAGCATAAGGGACAATGCTGATCACAGGATAGTAAGGTGTGTATGTGTGTGTATGTATGTACACACACACAGACACACATAGAACCACAATATATATCGTTCAATCCATCCATCCATCCATCGAGAGGGAGAGAGATATGTATATATAGAACAATATCTATATTTATGTAGATATATTCATAGATAATTACATAATTAAAATATATATACAGATAGACTTTTGTCTATTAAATATAATATTATATATATATATATATATATATATATATATATATATATATATATATATATATATAGAAAGATACAGAAATATAGATCTATGTATAGATATACTGTATATATATTTGCAGTTAGCATTTCCAACCTGTATTTTCCAGAAGGGTTGTGTTTACCTTTATTTAGTTTTGTATCACCAGTATAAAATGACTAATACATGATCTTGTGAGAGGCAACGGTCCCTTTCCTTGGCTCGGGTCGAACGAATGCCTTTATTTAGTAACCATGACAATAAAGTCAATAAACAAAAAATGTACAACGGTCTACCAAAGCTTCATTCTGTTAAGATCAAGTCATATTTTCGAAAGCCTTTGTCTTGAAGCAAGTCAATAATTATGAACAAATGCCAAGCCTGCTGAACTATGGCTTTGAAATAACGTCCGCTTTGAAGGGCGGGCAGCGGAGAGACGCGTTGATGTCGTGAAGTAGGCTCCTCAGGAGGAAATAGCTTTGAGGAAGAAATCATTATGGTTCCTTCTGGAAGGAGGAGGAGGGGTCGGGAGACAAGGGGGGGTTTGTAATCGACACCAATGAGGCGATATATTGGATCTGTGGGAGAAGAATAACATAACTGTCCTCACAGTAGGCGTCTATGACTAAACCTAACAGCCCTTTCTCCTCACAGCCATTCTCCAGTGTCCAGAAAATTACCTGTCTGCTCGCAAGCCCACAATATTCTCAGCACCAGTCCATACAGTACCATCAGGGATCTGAGAGTCTGTGAAACTGGGGGATGCTGATCAAACAGTCACCCTGGGGTTAAAATGATATGGTTGTTTTCTGTGAAAATTAAATTGACTCCATAAACGTGGCGAACCCACTTCATTCCTCTAATGGAGGTGTTCTCAGTCTTGTCTTGTCGTCAGTTTGTCTCCGTGACCCCTCTTGGTTCGGGGGGGAAATTGTCAATGTTGATGTCGACAATGGAAGTAGTCCCGGGGTCCATGGATGGTTCACGCTGCTCCTGGCTCTTCTGTTAAGTGGGCTGCCGAGTCGTACCGTTATCTGTGTTATTCATACATCACCCCCGGTTTTCTTCCCCATCCGCCCCACTTGAAAGGCCGCCAGTAATTGTGTAACACTTTCTGAGATTTTTACAAATTATAACTACAGTTTTTTATTCACACACTTAGTGTTTTTATGTGGGAGCTAGCATTTGAAAGATACAAGTTAAAGGCTGGCCAAACAATACCACAACATATGTAAGTGTTGGCATAATATGGGTGTAGGAAACGTGCCTAGCATTGATGGCAGTTACCGAGGCGAGCAAGCTATTAGACTCCGAATTGAGATTTGTGTATATTTTTTAAAACAGTATAGTTATACATTTATGATATTATTATGTATTGTATTTTTAAAAGCTATAAGTCAAATAAGATCACATTTCAAAAGAAAGTGGAAAGTGAGAGCAAGGTTAACGCAACACAATACGGATTCACTATGATTGGCAAAGATGAGAGAACAATAGTTAGTCTCGGCCGGGGAACAGGTGTGAAAGTCATTCTCTCCACTGTCCAACTAGGTGTCTTGAGTGTATAATAAGGAGGACATACGGAACAGAGCAGACACCTGTCATGCATCAGATGAGTAATAGAGATACCTATTGGGAAATAACTAAGGCATAAAGAACTCTGTCCACCCTATAGCACCTGCAGGCATGTGTTCTTATGTAGAAGGCTTCGGTGGATCATCAACCAACTAAACACAGTAGAGTGCAATGGAGGAGTACCATGGTGTTTCACTGAGGCTATGGTAGTGTGATTTAAGACAAGTCATAAATCTATTCCAGTAAGTTGCCAATAGAAACACAGCAGGCTTTTCTTGCATGCTGGCATGCCCGTATGGATGTAAAAATACGTCAAGCTTGAAAATAACCGTTCCCTGGAGCAACGTTTTTTTATTTGTGGACGGAAACAGGACATGTATTTATTGCCGTAGTGGGAAACAAAAACACACAGAGATTACGGACCCTGGAGAAAAATATGCGTGGAGACATAAAAACTCACTTACTTTTACAAACACTTTGTATAGTTTCCAAAAATGTTGTTCAGCCTTTCATGGTATCGGTATACGGCTGGCCATTCTGTGACGTAGGTGGCGGCTTCATTTTACACACTCACAACAAGGCTATATAAAGTTTTTTGTCTCATATGGCAAAATCTGATATGCAATTATCTCAAAGACGGCGAGCAGAATTAAAACTTCTAGGATCTGGTGTAATATCGCTGAATGATACTTGATCATTGACAAAACATCTGTCAGTTTCAGTTTCAGGAAGGAAAGTATAACTATACAATCGAAACATGAGAAAAAGTGTGTCTCTTATTAGCATTCTGTGGTATCTGTAAAAAATAACTGTATGGGCCTACCCACATTATTATGTGGGTAGTTTTTTTAACTCTTTCATGTCTTCTGCTGTTATGCATCTCAACTCTAATATGTTTTTGCTTTGCTAACAGAATAAACACTCATTGCGTAGGGTGTTTGAGGTCCTATTGTGGGTTAACCGTGAAACCATCCAATTGTTATTCCTTTGGGAACTCCTGCTAACCCATACTAGCAAGCAAACTGTGGCTGTACTGTTTAATTTACTACTCAGATTCAGAGGTTTAAGGCTGGCACAAACTCCTGCCTACTAACTGAAAACTCCCCCCTGCTAATTGTTTTTAAATAGAGCCATTCCCCACTGATGTCCGGAAGTCAGCCAGGCCAAAACACCTATGGAGTGAATAATTAGGGGTGGTTTTATACTTTTAAGGCAATAGCCTGCATGCCCCTCATGTTATTTGACTTCATCTTATGAACTTTGAGTAACATTTACGGACCGATCCCTCTTGTTCTTGATCTAATGAGCAATAACATCTGTAGATAATACTACGCATGCAGAGGGGAATGTGAGGGGGAATTATTAAAAGGAGGAATAATTATCATCGGGAGAAAAGGGAAGCTATATTTCATGTTTAATGTGCAACGAAATGTTAACAAAATCCAACCAAGGTTTCAATCAAATCATTGTTTGGGCCTCACTGGTTGTACAATCCCCTTATAATCAGCTGTTTGTAATTTTATTTTTTTGGGTCAAGAGCTACAGGAACACACGCTACTCTGCTTAGATCACATGCTTATATATATATATATATATATATATGATAAGTATAAGTGTGAAAAGTATTACGTTTGAACAAGTTCCCAAACCATTTTGAAACTAAGTCATGTGTACGTCAGCAGAGCAGTCGGAGCCAAAGCTTGATGTTGAAGCCCACTTAGAAACAGAGGTGCAGTCAGAAAGATATTTAATAAGATTTGAAAGATGATACAATTTGATACAAATTTGGAAGACGATGCTGACAGAGAGCTGTGGGGGAGAAAGGGATAGACTTCACTTTGACAAGTCGACCACAGCCCATAATGAGCAAGCCATTGATGGTATCAGGGTGACTAACTATCAGTTTGCAAACAATGGTAATGGTGTCCCATCAACTTGGTCTTGTAATGCAGTAATGCCCCCCGCTTCCTTCTTATACATTCTGATGTTTTTCCCCCTGAAGCTCTTCCCTCTCTGCTCTGTATGTATGGCTGCAGAGGCTGTCCACTGTCAGCGGGAACCACCCGACTGAGTGACATCACCAGCTGTGTGTAAATCCATGATGTGCTGTGCCCTGACTTCAATGTTGACTACTTACAAAGTCTGTGCGTGATACCGTAAACAGTCGAGGCACATTGACCTTTGCTTCGAATTATGTTTGAATTCCACATCACACACAAAAATAACGAATTGAAAGAAGGGGAAGGAATATATTCCTACTGTATTGTTACACACTGAAAGCTACTGCTGATTACAGGGTTGTAAATACCAGTGTAATTATCACTGTTGAATTATTTGCAAGGCTTCATAACCACATATAATTATTTGGTCTGGGGAAGACCACTTACTGCTTAATGATAGCGTACCTTTATGCTTTATTAACCGTGGGGGGTTCAACAGCATTAAGTGTCTGACCTCCTCCAGGGGAGTTTTCATTACGTTGGTGTGTGTGTCTGTGTGTGTGTTGAATGCTAGCTGGGTGTTTAGGCTAGACAATAACATCCTTGCAGTTAATGGTCAGCGACGGTCCCAATAACTATTATGGTACCTGTATAGTGGAATGATAGAGCCAATGATACAGTGATGCCAAAACTCTGGCCTGTGGTCTTACAGAAGCTACAAACGACAATCTCAATCAAAGTGCCTGCAGGTGCCCTGACACCTCCTTGCCCTCAAATTCTGCAATACAGATCATTTTGACAACATACCATTACTAGAATGCCAATGCAAATGAATATTTAAGCTTCCAAAAGTTATTTGTGGGTTGCATGCAGGGAAACATGCTTGCAAACTTCCCGATTCCGTCTTGCTGCCGCTAGCCAGCCCTCGCGGTGAACAGGGAAGCAGTTATTTGTCTTCCCATGTCAGTACACATCCTCTCCACCTCCAAGAATCTTGCTAGGCCTTCCCGGTACATAATGTTACTGGGTGTCCCGCAGCCCAAAGCTAACATGGCTAGCTTTGGGCTTGGATCCCGGTGCTGCAGTACCCCAGAGAGGATGTGCAAGCCAGCAGAGTGGACCTGCCCTGGCATCAGCCCTATTGCCATGTGGGTAAGTCCAGAAAGAAAGGCTAGGGGTGTATACCCTGAGACCCTGTGCATACCCTGAGAGCAATGGGCAGTCCTCCAACAGAATGGAGTTCCGGAAGCCTCCTGCAGCTATGAGGAGGCTCTGGTTGTCTCAGATCTCTTCCTTGCCACGAGAATTGGTCTCCTGATTGATTGATTGATTGATTGAAATTCTTTATTGACACACATGTACAAAGGCAAGTGCACAAATGTCCATCAGGTCAAAAGGATGACACAAAAAAGCCCATGGGCTTATTTCCATTATGGTCCCTGACCTTCCTCACAGTGAGGACGTGCTGTAGGAGCCAGCACATGTCACTCGAAAGAAGTTGCAGCATGCATGTACTAGTGCCTCAGTGGAGTTCCATCCAGATTCCTCCACCATTAGGCTCATCATTAACATCCCAGAAGATCTGAATGCAGAATCCCAGTGCAGTTTCAGGAAGAATGTTTTGCAAACCAAACCAAGATCTTACTTTTGTGGATCCTTTCAGGGCTTCAACACTGTATAGCGTGACCTCCTTTGGATTGTTTTGAAGCAGTATGGCTGCCCCAGTGAAACTTCTGTGAAAGTGTGAAAGTTGCATGACGTTTTGAAGGGCAAAGTTACGCTCGGTGGAAAGCAATCCGTCCCTTTTGGAATAGGTAGTGGTATGAAACAGGGATGTGCACCCATCCTCTTCAACATCTTCCTCCTATCTTGCTGTGTCCCTGGATTTCAGGCTTGGTGGGAAGCTGTTGTAAATAAGGCTGGATGGGAACCTGTTTCACATCTGGAGGCTCCAAGCTCCACCAAAGCTTCTTGTATGTATTCTGATGCTTCAGTATGCCGATTACTGTGCCCCCGTCGCACATACACCAGAACCCCTGTAGGCTGTTCTTACATCCGCTTTAGGAGCATAAAGCCAAATAGGATCTGTTAAAAGATCCAAGACAGATGTCCTTTGTCAGTGGTTTTCAGAATCCCGACAGAAACAGAAAGTCATCTTCATTGGAGACTCTATTTGATACAGTGGAGAGTATACAGTTCAACACCAGTACAATGGAACTGTATGAAGATTTGCAGCATTGAGAAGGGCATTCAAAATGTTCATCCTCCTTTGTGCATCTGAGGAGAAGGGTTTTTAGCAACGACAACGTAGAGAACCAAATTTTGTATTTTTCCAGGCTCTGCAACTCCACTCTTGCTGAGGGAAATTGACCACCGGAGGGAAATCCGCGAACTGAACTAGCGCGACACCTTTCACATTAAGGGCCTTCGGCTCATTCTGAAAGTGACCTGGTAAGACAGCCACACTTAATGGTCCGAAAGGGAACCAACTGCAGCAGCATAGGGGCAACCATCATGCAACATCAGCTGAGGTGGCTCGTCGTTGTCATCAAAAACATCACTGAAGAAGTGTTGGATACAGCCTGCTTCCCTGGAGACTGCTGATGTGGCTTACTGGGTAAAAGGCAAAGACGAAAGAAGCCCATGTATGCGCCTGCCCCCCCTTGTTGGGCCTTCATATGCCCTGTCTGTGGCAGACCGTCTGCAGCACGCATTGGACTATGCATAACAACATCGCAACACACTACTCCTTAGCCCTCCATCTTTGAGTCTTGAGCTGCAGTGCATCGACGCAGCAGCCGCACCCTATGTCGTCTCGTGGCCTCTCTGTGAACCAGCGGTGGTTTGAAGAACAGCGGCGGGCCCCAGTGGTAAGTAGCTCAGACCAACCTGCATCCGGAACATAGCAGAGCAATAGTTACACCATTGACACAAAGTGCTACACATATATCCATACACATGGAACTAAAAATGTTAATACATAAATGCATGTACGTATACAACAAACACAACAGCCTACACCCTTCCAAAACCGTCTTGTAAAGGTTGACAATTCCGGTGGGTTGTCGGATTTCAAAGGGAATGTCTTCTTTAAAAATGTCTTTCCATGTGTGTTGACACTGACTCTCTGTATACATCATTTCCATCCTACAGGTAAATGCCAGGGCTTTTATTGTCTTAAATTTCTACTCAGGAGAGAGAGTCATAGTTGAAATAGCATCTCCATGCTGAGGAAAAACATCATGTTTTGACTCAAAGAGAAGTGAGCGTTGCGTAATAACATGTCATGGAGCCTGGATTGATGCAAGCCTATAAAATTGCTGGTCGAAGACCACTTCAAAACCATGCAAACCTGCCTGACAATAACTTAAGGGAGCCATGCAGTGTGCAAAATAGGGGGGCTCGGGAGGCCCCTGATTGACACTTGAGACCTCCTGAAAGCTTTTTCAGATCCGAGATAACTACTTACGGATTCAGTCGCTCGTTGCAAAGCTGTCAAAAAGAAAACAAAGTTCATTATTAGATCATTTGGGATTCTAATAAGCCATATAATAGTAACGAGGGGCCTTCTTGTCGATAGCTATGGGGTCACCGCGGTCCGGACGTCGCTAATTGTTTTAAAGCTAAAAATAAAATCTGAAACCCCCCCAGACCCCAGTATTTGTGAATGTCTTGGGTGTTTTGCACACTCTAGCCATGTGCCAGTAGGGCTTGAAATATCATCAAGAGGTAGCGATGGAAAGAGAGAAAGAATGACCTACACTTGTACCCTCGTGAGAAAAATTCACCTGCTTAACCTCATGGGACAAATCCACAGAGCAAGCTCTTCTGAGGAGCAAAACTAGTTTATGGGCCCTGAAATTATTGTGCAATCTTTTGTGTTTGTGTTTATTGCTCGTTAATGGTTTGGAACAATGCAATATTCGTTTTTATTACTGTAACAATGGCAAGCATCAGTATTGTTTACACCCTGATCTAGCCAAGATTCTTATGGTAATATGACGCCATGTGAATTTGTTTTTCATTATGAAGCGTGGATTATATTGATGCAGGAAATTGAAACTACTGTTACCCTGCTGTACGCATGCTCTCTCTGGCAATATTTCTCATCTTTTGTGTTTTTAACAACCAACTGTGGACAACTCTTTGTTTCTGCATTCAGAGGGACCCATTATGGCAGGGAAATGATGTGTGTATCTTTGTGTGTGTGTGTGTGTGTGTGTGTGTGTGTGTCTGCAGGTGTGCATGCTCGTATGTGCGTACTAATGAGTGCCTCATTGATAGGAAAGGGAATTATAGGCTGAATTATTGATAGATTGCATTATTGACTGAAAGATAGCTCACCTTATTTGTGTGAAACCTGGCAGGAAGGCACGTAAACCCAGCACAACCACACGTACACACGCACACACACACACACACACGCACACACACAGACACACACGCATACGCACATTGGAGTTGGTTCGATGCGAGGAGGGCTTAAGTGTGGCTGCTGCTCCTGGTGAAGTTGAAGCAGAGAAATGCCACAGCGCGCGGCGCGTGACGTCAAGCCCGAGGCCCCGTGGGGACGAGGTGAGTCAGAGGCAGGGCAGCGGCCCCGCCAGCTCTCCGCAGCACAGCGCGTCATCACCAGCCTCACTGACACCCTCTCACATTTCTCTGCATCTGCTTCAATGTGCCTCTGCCTTCCTCCCCCTCCCTCCTTGCCTCCCGCCCTCCCTCCTCCTTCCCTCCCTCCCTCTTCCCTCCCTCCCTCTTCCCTCCCTCCCTCCCTGCCTCTCTCCTTTCCTACCTCCCGTCCTCCCTCCCTCCATCCTTTCCTCCCTCCCTCCTTTCCTCCCTCCCTCCCTCCCTCCTTTCCTCCCTCCCATCCTACCCCCTCCCTCCCATCCTACCCCCTCCCTCCTTTCCACCCTCACTCGCCCCTTCCCTCCCTCCCTCCCATCCTCCCTCCCCCCCATCTTCCCTCCCCCCTACCTCTCCCTCTTCCCTCCCTCCCTCCCTCCCTGCCTCTCTCCTTTCCTACCTCCCGTCCTCCCTCCTTCTTTCCTCCCTCCCTTCCTCTTCCCCTCCCTCCCTCCTATCCTCCTTTCCTCCCTCCCTCCCTCCCTCCCTCCTTCTTTCCTCCCTCCCTTCCTCTTCCCCTCCCTCCCTCCCTCCCTCCCTCCCTCCCTCCCTCCCTCCCTCCCTCCCTCCCTCCCTCCTTCTTTCCTCCCTCCCTTCCTCTTCCCCTCCCTCCCTCCATCCCTCCCTCCCTCCCTCCTTTCCTCCCTCCCCCCCTCCCTCCCTCCCATCACTCCTTCTCTCCTCACCCTCGTCTTCAGGCGGAGCACCTCATGCTACACTGCTCCCCGCCCATGTTTCTTGTTTCTCACCACAGTGGGAGTTAGACACTTTGTGTATCAGTCTCTGTTGGTTACGTCTCTACAGCCACCTAGTCGTGGTCGTAACAAAAGATATTCAAAAGCCAAGATATTTGTAAACGTGTTTCTTTTTTTTTACATCTTTGTCCGGACAAAGTTACCAAAATTTGGCCACGCCTGTTCGCCACCAGTAATAAAGGGAATGGTAAGACGGTGAAACAAGGAGAGGCTCTCATAACTCCTAGACTCCATGTCCTCGTGGAGGGGAAGAGAGCAACGTGCTCCTGTATCTCTGCAGAAGTCGATGCTGATCAGGAGCTCATTAATGCCTGACATACTGTTAGTGGTGGCTAAGGGCTGGAAGGGCAGAGCTGTGATGATTCACCCATCATTAGCCATGCTACACTTTAGACATTTTTCAGCAAAGGTTAAGACACAAAGCCACTCCCCACATCCCTTTATCGTCAATCCAGCCCCACAGGGTCTTCAGCCATAGAGCGATCAATTACCTTTCCTCATCACAATTGTTTGCATTGTCGGAATGATAGCCTTGTTTTTATTTTCCCTAAAGTGGTTGGGGGTCTTTTTTTATTGAAAGGTTTTAACAATTTGTAAGAAATTTTCAAAAACTTGAGGGCTTGAGGGTTTTTCATTCCTAAACCAGTATTAATGGATGCATATTAATTGTGAACGCGCCCCTGTTTAAGGACACATTGACTACCTGTTTTTGTCATTTAGTCAATGGTATTAATCTCAAATCATGCATCTATACCACTGTGGTGACACTATGTGTTCAAACTCAAACTTTAGACATTCCTGCTTTTTCATATATAGCGTATTGCTGTTCTTGATCACTTTCCCAATATGAGCTGTCATGGTGAGTAGGCAGTAGAATTTCAGAGGGCTGGCTTGACCTTCATGACTTATCTGCCTCTCTGGCCCCCCTGTTTTAGTCATGTCTTGCTCATTGTTTTCTTAATATAACCTACGGTGATGTATAGATATGGCACACACACGCCCACACACACAAATACACAAAATACAATACCTACATGAGGTCTACATTTTTCGACATTTGTGAAAAGTTTACACATTTCAATTTGTGTGACATTATTGCTTTTATGCGTTTTATTGAACAAAAAGTGTACACAAAATAATTCAGCAGCCTTAGGAGAGCAGCGCTTCTCGGATGGCACAGACAGGCCCCTAGTGGTGAGAGAGTGGCGGTGGAAAGAGAGGGGGAGACAGAAGAGAGACGTATTGCTTATAAGACGCTCCTTTCAATTGGGTGATGCTTCTCTGCAGGCTGTCTGTAACGTAAGCTACAACATTACATTAATTCCAGGTAGAGGGAGGAGGGTGGAGGCAGATTCAGGGTGTCTGTAAGGCTGGGGGGGGGGGGGGGGGGGCAGGGGCGGGGGGGGTTGGAGTGAGAGGCAGCTAGCCTCGTGTCTGCACCACATATAACATTCAAGCGTCTGATGTCAGCACATCAATAATTAAAGCATCTTATTCATAGCCTGGGAGGAAGAGAATCAATTGACAAATTACATATTCACTCTGAGTTCCTTCAAACAGAGGGACAATTAACATGCACAGGATGCCTGTTTGCACGTTTGTTGGTACACTACATGCCTTGTGTGTTTGTGTGTGTGTTTGTGTGTGGTTGTTGGGGTTTGAAGGGTCCGTGTGTATACGTGTGTGTGTGTGTGTGTGTCTGTGCGAGTGTGTGTGGTTGTTGGGGGTTGAAGGGTCCGTGTGTATACGTGTGTGTGTGTGCGTGTGTGTGTGTGTGTGATTGTGCTTTACTGCCATGCAACTGTGTTCTATTTAAAGATTGATTCATAATATGTATCCAAATAAAAAGCTACATAAGATACACAAATTACTTTTCCCCAATTAGCCACATTGTTAACAGTTGTATTCTCACTTCATAATATCTCACAAGGCCGCTATGAATCTGTTCCAATTTAGCAGACATCCACATTCAAATGACCTGAATGTTTCTCTCTTAGCTTTTTAAAGTATCTTTATGAATAGCGATAGCACTTGTGATGTGCAGAGGAGCATTCCCATTCAGTATGCTTCACCTAACAACCCTGGTTCAATTGAGGGAAGAGATTCTTGGTACATTGCCGTTATAAGTAGTAACAACGAGCAGCACTAAAAAGCAGCCACATCTCCTTGTGGAGAGCAGTGGAACAGAAGCCAACCAGACGGGACCATGGAAGGGAACTGTGTTTCAATCATTTGCTTGACAATGAAAATATTTCATTATTTTGTTCGTATGTCCTACGTCGGTGAAGATCATGCTCGCATGCCGGCAACAATGTGTACAAGGCTCTGCATACATCCTCTGATAGTAGGATCCTACACTCTATTCCTTGTGTTAAGTTAGTGTGGCCTTTTAAGGTGAATATATTTTTATTTTTATTTTTAATATGACTTATATATAAGCACATTAATATATATATATTGATGGGCAGAAATATTACTCAAGACTCAAACTGCTCGGTGTCCTTTATGATAAATGTTTTGCTGAGGCATCTCTAAATAGATCTTGACAGACTAAGGAAGGGATTGTGATGCTTGGGGATCCTGAGGACCAGAACACCTGTGGAGGTGAAGCAGCATTGAGAGATAGATTGGTGTTGACAACTGCTCCAGAAGTTCCACAAATGGTTTAGAGTAGAGCTCAGCCTCCTGGAGACAAGGGATCCTAAAGCCATACTGAAGCCATACAATCAGCATGTCTGCCATGGGGGAAACCGGAGAAGAAGTTATATTCTAAAAAGTTCAGTTTAAAGTACTGGGTCAACAAAATTCGACTCACCATTTTAACTTCTCAAAGGACTGGTAGAGAGTGATAGGTGTATGAGTTTGTCTGGTGTCCATCAAGACACAAATAAAGTTGTTTAAAACCCTTTTCACCTATATGAAGAGAAGCAGGTTGAAAAAACTATAATTAGAAACCACTAAACCAAAAGGCATATTTCATTCAATGTTTTATAATGTGCTGGGTCCATCATGATCCAAGAGATAGCAAAATCATGATATAACATCATGATAGCGACAGGGCAAGAATATGTTCCATATGTCCCTTGGAATTTGAACATTCGCCAATGGTAGATTCCTCTTTCTCTAGATGCCTTTTCCAATTCAGTTCTACTCTAAGGCTTGCATTTTGTCACAGAAACATCCCATAATGCACATGTACAAGGGGCGTGGACATGGCTTTAAGGTTCATGGGATGATCTACAACCAGACTTTGATTTGGGTTGATCAGTGATAATTGAACGAGAAAAAGATAAGATTGGATAAAACAAAGGGAGGCACTCCAGGTGAGGATGCTGAATAGTTTCACCCTATAACAAGACACAGGTCATTCCTACGACCTTCCTACGACGAGTATTAGGGCCACACATGAAGAAAAAAAATATTTTTGACGAGACTAAAGACACGTCGACTTTAAAGTCAACATGTCGACATTAAACTCGAAATGTCCAGAATAAAGTTGAAATGTCATGTCGACTCTAATCTCGACATGTCGAGATTAAACTCGAAATGTCCAGAATAAAGTTGAAATATTATGTCGACTTTAATCTCGATTTGTCGACTTTAAAGTCGACATTAAACTCGAAATGTCGAGGATACAGTTGAAATTAGTTGGGAGAGTTAGCAACCGCTCAACAGGGCCTGCACTGAATCCAATGGCTTGTATGGATAATTTGGTAAAATTGTATTTCAGAATCGGGTTTAACAATAAAGAGATCCTCGCTGTTTTAGCGCAGAGCCACAGTGTGGTGATGAGTGTAAGGACGCTGAAAAGGTCGTGCGGAAAAATTCGTCTGTTCAGGAGGAGGACCTGAACAGACGTTCAGGTCCTCAATCTACTAGTCTACGTGTCGACTAGTAGACGGCAAAAATATTATTTTTCTTCATGTGTGGCCCTAATACTCCGTCGTAGTCGTACATTCCTTAGTTGTAGTAGGTACACACATTTTATTTTCACATTGTCTCATTGAGATTAAAAATCTCTTGCAAGTGAGTCCACATGCATGTAGGACATATTCAGTATTCATCTAATTGGGAACTATTACCTCAAAAACAGAAAACATGGACTGGATAGGCTGTAGAATTTTTCTGAAGTTATTGTGAAATAGTAGCTGTTCAAGTACTGCAGGCAGCCAATCAGTAGCCACCATTGCCTGTGGAAGGGGCCCGCTATTTGCCTCCATTCACATTTGCAGACAATCGTCTCTTTACACACAAGCCACCCACCATTGTGATGACTCTACTCTATAATAACATCCATAGAATTACTTAAATAATTTATAGTTATTCAATTATCTTAGGTCAAACAAGGACATTTATTTAATTACAGTTCTGATGATTCATCCTGGGTGCTAGACAGTGCTGGACTGTCGTTTTGGCTTTACGAAATTCAGTTATTATGTACTTGTGTACATGATAGGCCTATGTTCATATCATTCAATAAAGATATACTTTATTTTACATTATATCCATTATGTTATATTAAATTTGTGTTTTTCCGACCCAATGCATTTCTTTAGTATTCTCTGTGTTCTTGTTTTGGTAGATTCCTGCCACCTGAAAAAGTCACTGCTCATGTTTACCTGTGTTCTTGTTATTTCGCTTCCCCAGTTTCTGCCCCTTGTTGTCGGCTCCTTTGGTTTCTGCATATGCGTATGATTCTGTCCGTGTACTGAGAGTTGTTTTCTATCTCTATCTGCAGTGGATGGATACACTGAAGCACAATCGAAATAGTTTGACTTAAGCCATGATTTATCAAAGAGGGCAGCCGCCGATATGATGCAATTCTTATGAGCCCATTGTTTTATAAATCACAATCTTTGATAGGGTATACTTTACTTCAGATGAGAGGGCTTTAATGAGCACCAACTCCTCATGCATGGATATTCCACTGCCACACACACACACACACACACACACACACACACACACACACACACACACACACACACACACACACACACACACACACACACACACACACACACACGGACACACACGGACACAACACAACTCAACATATAACCTTGAATTGTCCACCCCATCTGCTCATAGAGTGTTCCTTGTGATCTCCACCATTGTTTTGTCTGATCAGGGTTAGCGGGGGACGCTGAGACATCTTCCAAAATAACTATGACCATAATCAGCCGGTTTTTGATAATTGGGCTCGTCCTTGGAGTTTTATACTTCCAGGAATCATTCCTGGAAACAATCTCGCCGTCTGAATGTGCAGACATGACGGCTGACATTCCCCTACATCCCCTACAACGACCACCCCGAACCCAGCTCTTGTCCGGGACAGAGACACCTTGTGCTCTTCTCCAGCCAGACACTGTGCTGTGTTTTGTCAATGTCAGTTTATATATATATATATATATATATATATATATATATATATATATATATATATATATATATATATATTCCTCTTGCTAGTCTGAAAAAGAAACGATCACAGTTACTTGTCAAGTGCAACTCTAACCATTTCCACATTGAATGTTTCTCACTCCTCACGATGTCTTTAGCTCACGTTGCGTGTGTGCCTGTGATCATGCCTCTCCTGTTAACACGCCATCCTCTGACGCATGGTGTAGGATGGGCGAGGGAGAGAGAGAACTAGAAGTGACTCCCCACACCCCCCCCTCACTGTTGAAAAAGCATCCTAGCTCCTTTGTATAAAATATGGACTTATATTATCCCACATAGACACACAATTACCTAAATGATGTTATTATCAAACAACGTTTTGAAAAAATCATTGTTAACCAAGAAGCAATCCTAGGAGTTTAAATATGGCACACATCACCTCTGTTATGATGATATGTAGTGGTGATTGCAAATGAGTCATAGCCTCCATCTCTCTTTCTTCTCTTGTAATACATCTACACCTTGTACAACCTGGCTCCTGTGGAAGATTGCATCTCACAAGACTGTGTTTGGTTCAAATACGTGCATATCATCAATGTAATGTATCATCTGACCTTTTAAAAAACACTTTCCACAGTGCCTGCACAGAGCATTCAGAACAGAGGTGAGCTGCGACTTTTAAAGCAAACAGTTGTCACCCATAAGCACAGTAACACGTTTGAATCACAGTATACCACTAATGTATCAGGAGGTGTGAGTACGTATGTGTCTCGTATGAACAGAAGCGTGTGTGCGTGTGTGTGCGTGTGTGTGTGTGTGTGTGTGTGTGTGTGTGTGTGTGTGTGTGTGTGTGTCAGTGGTGAGGGAGATAGTGTACCAGAGTGTGTGTGTGCATGTGTTTGTATTTCTATTCTGACATGAAAAGGCACTTCCACACCCATATATTAGCTACTAAAAATAAAGTCATGACGTCAAACGACACTTATTTCAGTTGTTCAGTTAGCGGATAGTGCTCTGTCTCAGTATTCACTCGATAATAGTACACCTTTAAACTTGTTGATTGTTTTTGAAAAATAAGCGTCCAGCTGTAGTCTTTTTTTGATTACTTTTGCTTCATTATTGGATCAAACGTCATGCACCAACACATGACCCTTGTATGTTCTAGAGTCCAAGATATTTGCATTTACATTGCAAACATTTTGCATCTTCAAGTCTTGGACCTGCTTAATTTCCAAAGATGGATAGACAATTACGAGTTAAAAATGTAGACGAAAGTTTCGGAATTGTTGCCTTGATAAGTATTCACATCACATATACCTCTCTGCAGTGAGCCTTCCTTGGATATGAGTCATACAGAACGCTACAAGCCCTCAGTGTGAATGATGGGATACTGGCACAATAATAGACTGGCTTTATATTGCTCCTCGGCTGAAAACAAACATTCTCTCTGAGTGCATGAATAACTCAGATCCACTAATTAGGGCACAACTTATAGAAGCCAATCATAATGTAATAAGGTAAAGAGGATCAAACTCATTCATCATTATTATACAGTTCAAGCTTTTTTTCTAGATACCATCTTGAACATAAAGGTGTTATCTCTTTTCGTAGTTTTGTCGAAGAGTATATTGTTAGTGGGTTAACACACGATGTCCCTGGATGTGGGTGGTAAAGAGACATGACTCACGCACATCATTAACCGCTAATGTTCCACTTTAGCTTTGCGTTATATTCTACACATACACTTTTGACTTCTCCATTTCCCCTTTTTTCTCATTCTCAAATGTTTTGCCTATGGTAAGACTCTGATGTTTGTTTTGGGTTATTTTCATCCACTAATTATCCCCTTGGTGTAGGCAGTGATGTTTTACCTCTGTTGACCTGGTTTGGATGTAACGGTGTTGAAAGCACCATAAACATCACAACTCACTTATATAGGACACAATGCATTTAAAAAGCGTTCGTTTGCAAGCTTTCTAAATATAAAAATTGGTGATCAGGTGGCAGTATTTCCTAGTGAGCCCATGTATGTACACCAATAGGCATGTTATAAAGATTTTAGATTCCTACAAAATATTTTTTTCTTGTTTCAGGTTGAGCTGGCTCTTAAACTGGCTAAGCTTCGCCACAGCTTGCCTGTAATCAATATGTTTCAATGAAGACAGATTATTTTAAAAGTATCAACATTATTTCTGCTATGACTATTTCTCACTCATATTTCCTGACATTTGAAGGTAACATCACCCTTATAAGCAGATCAGGACAGGTCTCTGCAAATAAACCCCGAAACAAGTCCTCCACACCTTGGAACATGAGAATTCTATGTCGACCATCTCACATGGAATGACCCCTGTGCACTCTTTGCCATGCGACAGATTGGCTTGCACTATTCTGTCAAGGTTATTGCTTTGGTTATTGCAGAGATGGCCTTGCCTCTCCTTGGCTCTCTCCTTGCCCGTCCAAAAGGCATGAACCGCAGGTGCGTTTGTCGTGTTGCATTAGGCTGTGTGCCTAACAGAGCTCTCTACGGCCCTCAGTGGACACAGGCAGTCTAGTCTTTTCTTCCTTCCTTACTCTCCTGAGGTAAGGTCAAAAGCTTTCACTCTGTAACTGGGCCTGCTTCAGCTGCCGAGGCTCTTTTTGGAACCAAAAGGCGGTTTGGGGGCACAGCTTAGGGAGTAAATATAGTTGTTGTTTTTTTCCTGTGGAACGTCACACAACTTGAGAATGCCACACCATTGAGCATTTTCATTCAAGCAGCAACTCTACCACCAGTTTTTCTCTTGATATATGCTTCTGTTGTCCTGTTGTGGTCGATTATTTTACCCCCTGCTTAAATTGTTTACAATTGAAGAGCTGTTTACTGTTTCTGGAAGAGATATTTCATCAGTTTGTCTCCACATTAGGGAGATTCTTGCTTATGTAAAGTTACTACAGCTCTGCTGTCATTAATCCATTGAGAATCTATGGCTTTTCATTATACATGATTTGGTTGTTGATAAGGTGCTTAAAATTAAAGCTTTGCATGAAAATGATATAAATGATGTACGGTGCTGAACTGTAGTATGGTAAGTATGCTCGATGTCAAAGTCTTTCTGAAAGGCTGGGGAACTACACACTAAAAATAGGTTGACCAGACTGTCCCCATTTCAGGGGAAAGACCCACATCTCACCACAAACCTGTCCACTGAGATATTCCAATTGAAGAAGTGTCCTAAATTGGAATCCAAAAGTCAGTAAAACACGATAAAGAATTCTATTCTCAGCATGTTTTCCAACTATTCGGACAAGACGTGGTGTCTCGGCAAAACATATCAAACAATAACAATGAGAAGTTAAAGATCAGAGGTCTTCTTCATTAGGATCATTGGGAACCGGGTTGAAAGGGTATGTAAAGAATTACCTTGGACTGTCCAAGACGCATGACACGCCGAGCCAGGCCTGAACCTCTGGGCAAAAGTTTTGTGAATATAAAATTTGATAATATATTTATAAAAGTTGTCCTAAGTCCTTTGTCCTTTGGTTGACTTTGCGCTCCTTAAAACATTAGCTAAATAGTTTCTTCCATAATGTCGGGAGTAACAAGATATCATCTTGAAGAACCTACCTTCATTGTACCCTATATATTATTTTAGCAATTCCAGCAATTGTGTAGATGTTTCAATTGATGCCCACATGTAACTGAACTGCTTTGATTTACAACTCTTTGCTTTATCCAAGTCTTTCTTTGGCCAAAATGAGTTAATCATAGCACTATATAAAAAAATCCATCTTACCTCTCAAACTCATCAGTGTGCGTACAAGATTAGAAAATAACAAGAAGATGAAGAGATTTATTTAATTTTTCTATATATTATGTAATTTAAGATTTCACACATCTATAAAATGAGGGAAAAAGGAATCTGATCATTTGATCAGGCAACTGATACAAGATACAACCTTCAATGGTCTTGTGACAAGATTCCTGGACATTGAAGCATGAGTGGCATGAATGGACCAATGTTCCCAGGGGAACTTTGGGGAAGGCTGTGTTGAGAGATGGGAACCAGTGTGAAAGCCCTCGTCTTTTCCAGGACAACAAAATGATGGCAGGATGCTAACCATGAACCTCCATCCAGGAGCCCAAAGCGGGTGGGTGTATATCAGCTCTGCAGAGGCTGACTTTCTTTAGGGGCTGTATTTTTCCCAAACAGAATCCATGGAAGGCAATGGCCAGCTGTCATCAATCAGGATGACCATCATGGAGTCCTCCATAGACTGATGGAAATACTCGACAAGTCCATTGGTGTACTTCTAGTTGGCTGCTGTGTTTCTGAAGTGTTACACCAACATTTCTGCCCGAAACCGTGTGCCATGATTTGATAAAATGTCTGATGTGTAACCAAGGTGCCAATGAATACTGAGCCATGTCCATTTTTGTCTTCACCAGAGGAACGGCTTCCCACCATCTGGTGCTCCCGTCGACAACAGTTAGTATCTGTTTTCAGCATCGGGATGGGGGAAGAGGCCTGACGAGGTCTATATTGACATGATCACCAGCGATTTCAATGAAAACAGTGTTGCCTTCATATGGGGGCGGACCTTTAGCCGCTGACACAGTTCCTTTTAGGAACCAGGCCACAAATACTTGTCCACCTTTGTGAAGTCTTCCTACCAGGTTATGAAGTCTATGAATGTACACAAACATGGTGCTCGCCCCGTGGAAATGTCACACAGAAGCAAACAAGAAATGTACCTGTGCACGGCACAGACCTGTCAGTGTCTTGGCATTCGGAACTCAGAGTCTACCAAAGAGTCAACAGATAAGTGATGCCGAGGTTGACAGGATCAGCAGGAGAATGTGACACAATCTGCAATGCGTAGGCCTTCACCTGCACATATCAAATGTCTATGGCAACCTCAGACTTGCGGGCCTGGGCTCCAAGACTTAGGCTATTTCAATCACCGATGATGTTGGTTCAAAATGCATTTTGGTGGACTGGCCACTGGTACAAATGTACTCTTGTTGGGCCTTGGTTGTGCATGGTGGAGTGGAATCAATAATGGCTAGCACATTTGCTGTCATAGAACTACTCCATCTTCATTGATCTAATGGCATCTAAGGAAATCAATTGTTGACAGTCCAAACTGGCACATGGTTGGATTTGGGATAGGGCCATGCTGGCTAGGGTTTTCAAACAAGTGTATTTTTATCATCATCTTTATCATTAAAATACACAAACAAAAGTCCCGGTCCCTCAGCACGAAGTCCATTAGGCGTTGGAAGGTCTGTGCTGTGTTTTTCAGTCCAAACAGCATTCTCAGGAATTCAAACAGGCCAAAAGGTGTTATAATGGCCGTCTTGGGAATGTCCTCAGGCCAAACCTGTGTTCTGACAAACTGAGCTCCCCGACCGAGAGACAAAGTCTAGACCTTGGTCCTCATCCGGACTGAACATCAGGTCAATCCGGACCCTGTTATAAATACAATAATGCGTTATGAGGTGTAACGTTTACGACTTTCATTTTCTATTGAGCAATAAATTGCTAGTGAGGTTGAAGCGTATCTTGAGATCATGCAAAGCAATATTCTGCTTTTCTCCCCAACAGAAATTCAACACTTTCAGCCCCTCCCCCCTCTAGACTCTGAGTAAACCAGGAGATTACATTTACAGATGTGTGAGATAGGCTGAACACTGGTAAGCTTTCAGGCAGCATTTCAGTGAAGAAAATAAACATTTTGAAGTGTTAACACAAATAATGATGATAAATTTAAAAAAAACATTGTTAATACATTTTGATTCAAAGTTCTGTTGTGAAGTTAATTAAATGTGACAATGAGTAGACTTATCTTCCCAGTAGGCAGAGGAGAGCGGGACTGAACATTCTGTTGCCAGTGAGATGAAGACACTTTCTGTGCGGAATGGGAACCTCTAATGGGAAGCTTTGTGGAATATGTTTCAGGATGTAGCCATGAATATGTGGACCCTCTATGGAAAGGTGGAAAGATGGGCTTGGAGAGACGATCAAACTCATGGGTTGCAGTGAGTGCAACGGAAAAAGCAGTAGCAAATTCTCTTTATCTGGTACGGTGGCTACTGTGGCTTCCATGGAACAGTTCCAAGTGACAAGTAAGAATTATGGTCACCCAATTAATACCAGCATATGGTCCTTTATTTCTGATGACTTGGAACTCAGGTAGAGACTGGCGGGTGCATTATCACTTTCATAGTCCGAAAATGTCAGAAAGTGCTTTATCATGGGTCTTAGAACCAGGAGTATCCCCCCCAGCATATCGTAGTTCCATTCATTATACTGTGTCAACAAAATAATACTTGGTTTTATAAAGATTGTTTAATCTTATTTGTTTTCCCGCATTGTCTTTAAACTGCTCACTTTAACTACTACTAGTGCTTTGTAAATCATCGGCAATCATACCCTTCAGTAATTTAATGTAACTCAATGATGACGGTTGCAGAAACTTTACAGACGCAATTCTAACCGGCACACGTGCAAAACAATATCATGATTTGAATGTGTAATAGAAACACTGCATCATGACGCCAATGGACCCACAAAGTGTTGAAGGCATACTGTTGTAACGGGAATAATGACCCTACAAGCAGTTAAAATAGCTGAAACAAAGGGTGTCTTAGCATGTGAGAGTGAGGTGTGCAGAGGCAATCACAGCAGAAGCCTCATGGGGGTCTTGCTTAATTTAACTAGCGCTTTATAGTTATCTTGTCGCGACTCGCTATCACATTGAGGAACTCTCATTCAATATAACTACTGCTTTTTGGAACTCTTGTTTAATAGAACTGTCGCTATAGGGTACTTTCGTTTAATAGAACTATCGCTATAGGGTGCTCTCCCTTAATAATTTATCACTCTTAAGTGCTTTTGTTTAATCTAACTATCACTCTGTTGTGCTCGTGTTTAATATAAGTATCACTTTTTGGAACTCTTGTTTAATATAACAATCGCTATAAGGTATTCTCGTTTTATTTAAATATCTTTTTAATGTAACTATCACTATATGGTACTCTTGTTTAATATAGTTATCACTCTATGGTGTTCTTGTTTAATATAACTATCACTATATTGCACTCTCATTTAATATAAATATCACTTTATGGTGCTCTTGTTTTCCTACTTTATGAGACAATTCATTTATTGATCACACAAGTCTACACAGGATACTGCTTCATTCACTTTTCAGAGTGAATCCAGAATTCATTAATTCCCCCAACTGTTGGCAATTACTGACGTTAAAAGCTCATGTGACATACTCCAAACAACCTTTTATAATAACTGACTGCCGAGAGATAATTTGCTATTATAATGATCTTGGCTGTACTTGTTTTGGCGTATTATAAATATTGTTACTCCACACGCTAAATGGCTGTGGACACTGTAGAGAGTTTAGTTATCGGGCATGAACTACAAATGCATGAAATTCCGTGGACTAGTTCCAACTAAGTGACATCAGAATTTTTATGGCAAACAGCTGTTTCATGGTTAATAACAACGTCATGGCGCTTCCCTGCTTTGTTAAGTCTGGGACATTCTGCCGCTAGCAAAGAATGTAAATATTGAAATTTTTCATGCACTGTTTTGGGAACAGGAGCCCAGACCATTAAGCTAACGGTAGTTAATATTGTTTAGATGTGGAAAACATATTTTAAGAATGAACTATGGAACATTTCCTATCAGCTGGAACAAATAAGTGCATACCATGTGAGGGTAATCATTTACAATCTTTGGAAATATAACTTTCTAAGTAGATTAAAATACGTTCCATTTGTTACTTATTTTACATATTTCCAATTGTTATTTCAGTCCCAAGTTGTAATTGTATTTGTAAAGAGTTTTATTGTACTTACTTTAGACGTACACAATATTATTTATCCAGGAAAGCGTTTAGTGACAGATAAATAAGGTGATTTCTGCCTTGAATGTAGTTGTGCATCTCATTTGATCAACAAGTGAAATAATTGGATCGAGGATAAGGGCACTATCCCCGTTTACCCTGACAGGTATTTCTCGTGGCTGTATTGATTGACATCCACTCGTCTGATTAAGGTCCCCTAATGTATTTAGCCTGCCATGCTTGCTGCTAGCATTAACACATTAACTATTGACCCGCTCATACATTTGGTTATCAATTACCTTTATTAGACATGCATGCAATTACTGACCAAAGCAGTGCAAAGTAATCAATCCAGAGTCAGATGGTCAGAACCCTGGGATCAAATACTCGGTGTAGGAATAATGACCAAATTGGTTGTCAGTGCATGGGGAAATGTTTTACACATTATCAAGAAGCGCTTGGTACTGCATCTATGTCTACCTTATAAGTGAATATAAAAAAATGATTTGCTCGATGATGCTGGCCATTATAGATTTGTACTATAATGCCAAACAGTAGGTTTATGTTCACTGATGATTCTCTTTCTGGTCCAAATTGGGGCCAGAACGGCTAGGTTTTTGATCTGGAATGGATCTGGCTCTAAATATGAAAATTTAAATACCTGTATGCTACAATTTATATAATTTTAATAAGTGACGGAATGATAATAAATGATGATAAAACATAATGCCTCATCATGGATTGACAGTGTCAGTGTCTTTCTACTCCTGTGCCCATTGTCATCGTCATCCCCAAGGCTTGAGGTGATGCAAGTGTGTGGCCCTTATCAGGATGGATGGAGTGTTTTATAATGCTTAACAACAAGTGGAGAAGCATTTGACTGTTTTACACCATAGCCTTGCACAGACAGTACACTGCGGCTCCTGCATTACAAATCATTGCATTTAATGCTTTAATTGCCACTTCTCAAAGGTTAAGGCCGGCAAAAGTCCTACTACAGCAGATAGACAACGGAGGTCCACTAAAGATGCTAGAGCTTGTAAATAAAAAAATAAAAAAATCTGTGACACTTTCCACTCTTCACCTAATTTATGCATGTCTATTCAGAATCATTTCTACATTTATTAGGGGGACAAGAGGGCTACTTATAAAAACAGTAGAAGTGTTTATAGGTCTTTCCGTTACTTTTAATGTTTAATACTTTTTATACTTTTATGCTTGAAATACTTACTGCCCAATAAATTACTTGTATGTGTATTGCCTTTGTTAAAAACACTTTCTTTGAATTCTCATAAAAATGTCATACATTTGCCATCTGGACACATACTTTCCAATGTCTGCCATCACTTTGCGCTAGCGGGTGGTTCGATGGCCGTTCCGATGCCTTCAAACGGTTCTGTATCATATTAACCACTCCACAGCAGTCTACTGCCTCGGCCAGAACCCTGCTGTGCTGCCCTCTGCAGAACAGCTGCTCCCTTCCTACATGCTAATCCATTGTCCCATAAACATGTTTTTCTATAACATCAGCATGTTTCAAAGCTTTCCCTTTGTCAAAAGGATTCTGAGAACAGAAACTTTTCTATATTACTGTCGGTCTCGCCTATCCTCCATTAGATCAGGCCAGGGGCCAGGAACCCGCAGCTCTTGAGACACATGTGGCTCTTTAGGGCCTTCCCTTGTGGCTGCCTGGGTACGCCCCGATTTTTTTTTTTCATTTGTATGGATCCAATTTGAATATCGTTATCCAAGTTCTTAATCCATAATTTTCAGGGGCGGGAGAGACAAATGCAAACCGATGTGTTTTAATTATGAGTGATCGTATTAGAAATAACATTAATTATGGATCAAAATAATGTTGAAGGCTCTGTCGTTTCTGTTTTAATAATCATACTGTTTGTTAGACTATAAGACTTATAAGACAGGTGGTCAAACTATGCGGTTTTCACAACTTTGAACTCGCCAAACATAAGGAGAACTGCAAGTTGAACCTAACTGAACATTTGCAGCGCCATCCATTGTGTCCCATTATATTAAACACAGAAAAAATAATGGATCTGAAACCCCCTGACCTTCTCCAAACAGCACTTATGGGACATTTAGGTGAGCAGGTAGAGTAGAATGCACTGTTGCCTATTGAGTAAATCTAGAGATAACATGCAGATTTTTTATTATATATTTGTCCGATCGATTGGTTGTAGGTCCAATTTCATTCAACCAAAATGTTATTTGGTTGACTACAGCCCTAGGACATAGAACATATTTGATTTATCATAAAATGTCTCTTCCACTACTAAAGGTCTGGGCCCTTGCCATAGGCACTCATGTAATCCTTCTAATGCAAGAAAGATAAAAGTGCAACAAAAAAAAGTAAACTAAATAAGTAATGTAATTACAAAATCACCAAAGGAGAATGAAAGCAGAAAAAAATCAATCTGCATGTTTTTTCCTTCAGTTATTAATGTCTGACTTCTTAGTACCCATGTCTTCATACAATATGTCAAAGAGGTGTAAAATTGTACTTAGTGTTTGTATTGAATGTATCTTTATATCAGTAAGGTACAGGAGCAGTTCCTGTAATGTGGAGACATACAATATTTCATTCAAGCCAGCCTCCTCTTTATGCTTTTGATTGTGTGTGTGTGTGTGTGTGTGTGTATGTGTGTGTGTGTGTGAGAGCGTGTGGATGGGTAGGCAGACCGACAGAGTCAGGTAAAGAAATTTCTTTCTTTATTAAGAATTTTTCAGCTGCAGCCTTATTTGACTGGCAAAAGAAAAAAGTGCAATACACCTCCCTTCCTAAAATGTCCGATTGAAATAAAATGTTCCATTTAAATAGCATTTTTCACAGGGCTAAAATCAAATTCAAGTCTTTCGTTTTGCATGTGCTTGCCTTTGTAGCGCTCATGTTTGTGTGCACGCGTGCTGCTGACGTGTGCCTGCATGTGTTTCTGTGCGCATGTGTTGAGTGTATAGTGGCATGAGGCTGTGTATAAATAGGTGATTGGAGCTACAATATTGGAGGAAGTAATAACTCTTAATGTTGGCCACTTGGGAGCTGTACAGGGCCTCATTATCTCCCTGAACGCCGTAGGCTTTGCCATGTTCTCACCTTACGCCCACCACTGACCTATGACTCACCGAGCCTTCTATCCCCGTGCTAGACCTTTATTACATTACCTTAATCACACAGCTTTATGTTAGGCGGGGAGGGTTTGAAGGCAGCCCCCTCCTCCTCCATCACCACCAGCCATCACTGAGCTCGTCTGACGAAGGCTGAAGCAGGTGATGTGCGTCCCGCCGACCTGAGTGCACATGCGTACATTGGGCTAGGGCTGCGATTCTCTAACTTGATGTAAAAAACGAAATGGCGTGAAATGTATGTGTGTGTGTGTGTGTGTGTGTGTGTGTGTGTGTGTGTGTGTGTGCTACCGTCCTGTGAATGGATGAAGCTAACCATATGCTTGTTCTGTATTTCTTTTGGCAGATCAAATTATTGTTTATGTTTTTGTGTTTGGGAGAGAAGAGGTGTTATTGAATCTAACAATTAATTTTTATGGTACATTTTCTACCCCGAGCCTTAATGACCTCGCACAAGCCAGCTCAGGAACAACACACATCTGGAAAGTGTTCTTGTTAGGGTATTGTAAAGTTAACAAACGCCTCCATCGAATATCCTTCATTTCTGTTTAACTCCTTTCACACGTTGCTTATTCTCACTCAGTAGGAACTGGCAGAGAAATTGAGGGCTTTTACCTTTGGCACTGGACTCTGCCAATTAGGCTGTGATATATTATAGACAATACAAAGGACGCTCGCGAGGTACGGATCTATTACCATTGTATCTTAAATGGCTCATTTACCCACATCCCACCACTGATTTATGTGATAATCGCTGAGTAGGGCTTAATTACTTTATGCATTTTTTATGGTATGCAACAAGCCAAAATGACACAATTAATTACAATGAGCTGTGATTGTGTGCACCTTTTTCTGTCAAGTATGTTTAAATGTAGCTAGGTAAATGTTCTTGAGACTTTAGGTATGGCACTGATATACTGGTTTATTCATTCTATATGAAGACAAATAGCCTACTATTTTTTTTATCTTATTCAATAGCATTCCTCTGCATATAAACTGATGTTTGATACATGGCCAATGTAACGAGAGAATAAATGTCTTCATTTAGCTTCTATTTTGGATTCGGATGTTGTATTATTTTTTACCATGATTGCTCATTTGTTATTATTTGTTAAATTCCACAGACAGTTGCATACACCCTTGCCAAAAATCTATGAGGGCAAAGTCTTTACAAAGAAATCATAAATTATGCATACTCAATGTGTTGAGGACCTAATTATCACATTTATCACACTTGCTGATGACGTTTCAGGACGCCTTTTTTCACGAACAAAATGTTGATTGTGTAAGCAGAACATAGAGCTGAGTTTTAAATCATAAGCTATTCCTCCTTGTAGCTGACAACCTCCACAACTATTTACAAAGGATGGTTTGCTTCAAACCAATGAACAATATGTGCATAGAGGAATCAATGTCAATATCCTGTGGGAATTTTCAGTTCAATATATGGAGTTTTCGAGTAGTTTGTTGGATCACACCCTTTACATTTAATTCTATGAATGTTTAGAAAGGAAAACAGACTGTAATTAGATTGGGTTCATCGTTAATTTCTAAACTAATCTGCTTGGTATTGTTATTGGTCATTTATTTATTTAATTCAAATGGCTGCTATTCCTCCCATCTGTTCACTCGTTTCACTCTATGATGTTTTGTGTTCATCCTCTGAAACAATTAGTCCTTATCTTACATGTGTCCTTTCCACACAAATAAGTGTAGTGTTGCAATAACATGTATTTTTGGAAATCCTAGTCAGGAAGGACCGCTTAGCTTAAGAAAAGTCAAAACCAAGAAACTGATCGTCCTCATGTCTTCTTTGTCAAACATGTGAACATGAACACCAATCAGGACTCAGTATTGTGTTTGACGTAGTCTCTCTTTCCCTCTCTCAATCTCCCTTCGCTCTCTCTCTCCCTCTCACCCTATAGCCCCACTGCTGCCCCCTACAGCTTAGTGAGAGCATTGCCTGGGGGGGGTGGGGGGGGGCTCTTCTCTTCCAATAGAATGTATGATTCCTTGTAGATTATTAATTTAGTTCTCGAGGGTCAAATGCATTGAGGGCGTGAGCGCGGGGATGGTTCCTATAGACATTCCTGTGAAATGTACGTATGTTTAAGAGACCTGGCTATGTTGTGTAGTGGACATAGGGTGACAGCATAGCAAACGTTGATCTCTGTTACTAAAGGGATTTCTGATTGATGTTTGCTTGTAAATCTCTCTTCTCTCTCCTTAACTATGATGGAACCCAGGTGAAGCCCCATTTGTGTTGAGGTACACCTTTGGGGAGATGCAGCGCATCGATTGCTGAGGAATCTCAGGTTTTCATTGTAGACAGTGTCAACTGTCACAGTTCTTATTTCCCCGCCTTCTTTCCAAAGCCTTATTACTGAATGTACTCTAATCTGTCTATACTTTTAAATGTACACACACATAGGCCTACTGTCCCTAATGACAGTAATCTATCTTTGTGTGCACATGGTTCTATTCTTTGGTGTTTTACAGCTAGTAATGATAAGGACATTCATAATGCCATACATATGGTTATTTTCTGGGACACACACGCTTGATATTGGATTATGCATCTAATACAGTTTCAGGATACAACCGTCAGCAGGTGTTCAGGTTATAATGCCCCCATTGAAAAAATCTAACATATTTTTGCCAACAGATACTTCTTCTTCTGCAGACAACAGCATATCCATGGTTACTGGTGAGAGAACACAAGTGAAGCTGTTAACTTCCAAACACTCCAATGTCTCAACCCTTCTTGTAGATACTCCTCTCCTGCAACATAAATGAGACGTCACGTTGACGTGTGCATATTTCCGGTAAGAGGAGTCAGGGCCGGGTGACTGCGAGGAAAAACTGATCTCTATTTCAAGCTCTTTTGCCGACACAGCACTTCACACTGACCACTGGCCATTTCCCATCTCGAGACATCTCTCATACTGTCCAATTTGCGTGCAAGGCACCGCAAATAGCCCCAAACGTGACAGATATGCTTTAAATACATTGTCCAAGATAAATAAATGGTTAATTGCTGCCATCAACGATGTAAGCTGCCTGTTTACCTTTACAGCCTGGCTGGCTGAAACGTGCCCGGGCATCCCGGTCTGTTAGCAGCGTTTCTCCTCAGCTTTATGATTTAATCCGAGAGGTTTGGCAAGCGTTGATACATGACAGCCCTAGTGATGAATCAGCCGCTCTGTGGTGGTTGGAGACGGAGGTGAGAATCACACAGAGACAAGGGAGATAGCAGGGACACGCAGGAAAACACTGGTAAGCGTGAGGCTTAGAACCACCAAATGACGGTTCATTAAGCAGATGGAAATACCTTCGTTTTACGGTGGGGTTCCCCCTCTGGCCTAATTGAGCGAATTGTTGAAACACTGGGGCAATCTGCGCACCCCCCCCCCCCCCCCCCCCCCCCCTCCCTCCCTCCAGGAACCTCATTAATTTATACTTTGTTGAAATGTAAATATTTGAACGTGAGGAGGTGCAAAGGCCATCATCGTAGCGGTGAGATCTGTTCCATACTTGGATCATGTCTGAACCGAGGAATGCCTTCCCGGATCCGCCGCGTGAGGAAGGGCCTGCATTCATTCATAGAGCACCAGAGGGTTGGAGTTACATCCATGTAAATATTGGAGCAAAGGGTTGCTCCTGGAGCCAGTATGTAACCATATAAGACATGCTCTCTTCATCTACATGATTGATGCTCTAGACTTGGAGACTATGCTCTGGCATTCCTACAATATTCCACCAAATACCATGACATGATAGTTTTCCATGCCTGTGTTTGGTTAGTGACCCGAGGTATCTGTTTAAAACATTACATTTTATGATAGTTATGTTATCCATTTTGTGTCTCACTGTGTTCTGAGAGCCAGAGGTATCTAGTGGCATTCTCAGGCCATGACACAGCAGTTAAGTCAGAGAGGTATGGCCATTCATAACACTTAAGCCTTTCCTGTTCTTGTTATTTAGCCAAAGAAAACAAATGTGTTTGGGAAAAACATTGCTCATGTAAAAGCATCTTAGTCAGTGAAGCAAATTCCAGTTATTGATTATATTTGAACACCAATTAGTAATCATGGAATCAAATTAAATAGTTAAATAGTCATGAATAATGCTGACATTGATATTTTAAATGTGTGTGTATAAATTAGCTTGGGTTCTAGCATATACAATTACAAGATATTTTATTAGATGAATACATTTGTAAAATTTGTCTTCACGATGATTGTATTAAAATCGGGAAACAAACTCAAAATTATTATTTTTTATGTATGAATAGTATCAGCGCTCAGGGACAGCATTTCTTTGCCAAGCCTTGAATGATCGTTTGTGGTTCTTAACAAGAGAGACACGAGAGAAAACAACTTTACAAAAACAAACATGCATTAGTATTTATTTATTTTTAATCTTGCCATAAATTGTTACCTGATAAAACTTGTACTATGTGGTCTTATTTGTTATATAAATACAGAGACAATATTTTATTGAAGGCTTTTGCTTGCCTCACTGTTTTCTATGAAATCAGCTCAAGGCAAATTATATAATAGTCCACATCTCTTCTCGTGTTGGCAGATATTTACACAACATGCTTATTTTACACAATGTTGTACATCAATATGTATGTTTTATATTCTAGTTTTCATATCTTATTTGTATGTGTAATATATCACATCCTTTATGAAATCAAGGAGTTCATATCCAAGGAGTCCCATGGTCTCAACATGATAGCCAGGAACAGGACCCATATAGCTCTCAGTCCTGCTTAGAACCACCTCTTTTAGCTCCTCTGTCAGGCAGCCAATACCTTCACGTAACAAAAAACATCCTAACAGTTTTTGTATCATCAAATATTACATACTGTTTTTGTATGGTTTCTTCCAATAATCATATTAATTATTTTATTAATATACAAGGTGGGATATAGTCTTATTCTCTTAATATATACATATACACATATACCTGCATTAAGGATATCAACTGCTATTTCATTTTTTATGTAAAGTAGGGTCAGTATGCATGGAAGCTCAGCAGAGAGGTTAATGAAATGAAGTAAATATTTGACTGCATTTGATCACCATAGAAACCATACGCTACGGCGTCATAGAACAACGTGCCCATCAGAAGCCATCATTCCTTGGTTACTTGTTAAACCTGCACTATTTACGTTTTCCCATTAGCAAGCTCTAGTGGTTTAAGTTGTAGCTACAGTTAGTAATAGCTTGAGCATTTTCTCATAGTGGGGGGTTAGGGGCAAGAGTGGACCAAAATACAACAATTTACAGAGAATTCCGAGGTGATTGACTCATGAACAGGTATGTTTTATTAATTCTCAATAATAAATTATTATTGAGAAACATTCTAGTTCAGATATCTTTTAATGGATTAAATAGCTACAGTGGAAAATATGGCAGGTTTTACGATTGAACACTCGCACTAAGAAAGGCCATAATGTGTGATTTGAAGTGGGACTAATTTCCAAAAAAGGAAAGAATGCCTTTTGCTTTTAGTATTCAACTTTTTCTTATTTTGGATACTGAATACAATGTATACCTCCCGGGGTCCTACTGATGCTGGTATATTCCCTTTTGACCTTATTTGTGTTGACCTCATTCAATAATTTTGTCATCTTCTTGCTAATGCCTTCTATGTATTTGTTTTGTGTGTCACAAGTAATTTTAACGTTGAAGAATGTGTGTTATACTGTGATTATGACACACTATAAAACACTTCACTAAGTGGCCTTTACTTCTAAAACCTAAAGGTCCCATGGCATGAAAATGTCACTTTATGAGGTTTTCTAACCTAAGTATGAGTTCCCCTAGCCTGCCTATGGATCCCCAGTAGCTAAAAGGAGAATTAGGCGTAAAACGAACACTAGCTATCCTGCACTGCCTTTAAAAAAACAAAGCTCAGACACGCTGATTTGGAATTTCTATTTTTAGAAATGTTACCTCCCCTTTCTCTGCTTTGCCCAATGAGCTACGATTGTGTGAGCGCCACATGTGTGTGTGTGTGTGTGAATACACACACTGTAACGCAAGTGTTGCACACTTCTTTGTTATTTCGATAACCGTTCTGCTGTTGGTGTTATGGCGCATAACACGTACGTGTTATGCGCCGTCTTTGATATTACCACAACGAGACTGTAGTGGGGGTTATTTCAGCCATGGTTGTGAAGGAATTGGGGGAAGGGACTTTGGCTTTGACTCCCTGAAGTACAGGAACCGCGTCAAGGAGGTGTAAAGGATTGTTGCCCACGATTGTCTCCCGCTGGAGCCCCGCTGCCCGCTGCCCACTGCCGAGGCGGTTGTCCCTCGGCAGCGGGCAGCGAGGCTCCGGCGGGAGACAATCGCGGTCAACAATCGTGGGCAACAATCCCTTTCTCCTCCATGTCACGGTTTAGTCCATTTCAGATTGATGAAGAAGTGGAAGAACTAGAATGGTCGGAGAACCCGACGCAGTCGTTTGAGATTCATAATATCGTCTGGAGGCGCACACAGCTTTTGGCCATGATAATATGTGTTATATGATATAGATATCTATGTATTATATGATATTATTTAGATTGGACTGTAACACAAGTGTTGTGCACTTCTTTGTTATTTGGGATACCGTCCTGCTGTTGGTGTCATGGTGCATATCATGTCGGACTCTCTGACGTCTCTGGTATTTCCATAACGAGACTCGTAGTGGGGGTTTTCTCAGCCAGCGTCGAGAAGGAATTGGGGGAAAGGATCTTTGGCTTTGGCTCCCTGAAGTACATGAACCACGACATGGAAGAGAAAGGGATTGTTGCCCGCGATTGTCTCCTGCTGGAGTCCCGCTGCCCGCTGCACGATGCCGAGGCACCACCGCCTCGGCGCTGCCCGCTGCCGAGGCGGTGGTGCCTAAGCGGTGGTGCCTAAGCGGTGGTGCCTAAGCGGTGGTGCCTAAGCACTGCCCGCTGCCTGCTGCCTCGGCAGCGGGCAGTGAGGCTCCAGCAGGAGACAATCGCGGTCAACAATCGCGGGCAACAATCGCTTCCTCCTCCATGTCGTGGTTCAGTCTGCTTCGAATTGATGTGGACGTGGAAGAACCAGAGACATCGGAGAACCCGACACAGTTGTTTGAGATTCATAATATCATCTGGAGGTGCACACAGCTTTTGGCCGTGATAATATATATTATATGATATAGATATTAGAGCTGTCAAGCGATTAAAATAATTAATCGTGATTAATCGCAAATTATTTTTCTATGCTAAATATCCATTGATTTTTTTGTCCCATAATTCTTCTCATTTTAATTCTCTTATCAACATAGTGAAGTGCATCGGCTTGCCTTGTGCAAATGATTTTTTATTGATAACAACATTGGCATATACACTGATCAAAACAGGACGATACAAAAAAATAGGCTATAGTGCAATTAAACGACTGCTTTGAACAAATGTCATTTGAACATAGCAGTCAGGCTACTGCTTCTTTGTTTTGAGCCAAAGAAAAAAAAAAAAAAAAAAAAGTTTTTTTCTTTTTATAAAATAATTGCGTTAATCGCGCGATAAAAAATTTAACGCCGTTAAATTTGGTTTGCGTTAACGCCGTTAATAACGCGTTTAACTGACAGCTCTAATAGATATCTATGTATAATATGATATTATTTAGATATAGAGCTCCAGGACTCAGTCAAAGTCTGTGTGTGCGTTGCCATTGCAATACATCCACTGTAAACAGAGCGCATGGTACTGTGGCCACAAGCTGCTCAGGGCCACACCCCCACCCTCCTCCTTGACCCGCCTCTCTCCTCCTCATTTTCATTAAAGCTACAGACACTGAAACTGCGCTTTTGGGGAAAGCTCAATGTGCGACTGGCTCGTAGTGGCTGTAATTCTGCATCATAGCTGTATTTCCGGAACAACTACTAACAAATACTATGTTAGGGGCCCGCTAATATCTATATTAAAGCATCCATAAAGTAGCATGCTATGGGACCTTTAAGGAAAGTTAAAAGGGCCGTTTTAGGATGTATCGATACTTGGGCATAAAGTGACTTTATGTATTGTCATGTTATGGTGTCCACACATAGAATAGTACATTGAATTAAAGAAATCATTGCTGATTGCTGCAACAACGAACAGTAGTTGTCCATTAGGAATTATAATTTACAAAAAGCACAAATGTGCTTTTTGCAAGTTTTTTTAAATAATTTTTTACATTTAGTAGAATTACAAACATTTGGGGAACATATCTTAAGTGCAATATGGAGAAGTACTCAAAAGAGGCAGCGGTTGCTAAGCTACTGTACGACCTTCTGTTGAATCAAAGATGGTGGAACTTCTAAAGAAAGTTGTCAGGGCAGGGCATGGAAAATAACCCCTAGACTTCATCGGTATAATGATGGCATGACAAGTCTATTTCTTACAATCCCTCACAGTCTGGTTAAACCATCCCCAAAGAAAGGTTATTCTTTCAATCAATATAAATGTTGTTCTTATGTAAACAAGTCAACCTTTCTGAAATGTCCATTGGCAATAGTAATGGTAATAGCAGTTAACATACACAACAAACAAGTTGTTAATTTTGTTATATAATTTGAAGAAAATTTACAGAGATGGTCAAGAAGTAATAACCTACTACTATCACTTATAACATGGAATTGGCCACTTTAACCAGACTTTTTATTTTTGTAATAATTAGCTAATTGAATGCCAATAGATTTAGAGATTTAGAAATTCAATGTCAATTTCGTCTTTAAATATAGGCCTTCCATATAAATGCAAGTAGATGAAAGCAAGGAATTTCCCAGAGAACCTCAACTCCCACTCACTTAAATTCCCATTACAGGAGCTGGATTTCATGTGCATTGGAATAATAGAATTTAATAGTGTGCATCAATTCTTGGTAGGCAATTAATGACTAGGATGTCTTCAAGTAAGTGATTTGTCTAAAATTACTGCCCGGCGAGAAACCTTATTTGTTTTCTCATAAACACTTCAGATGAATTGCATGCTCCAGAGAATCCTCATTGATAAAATGTCATTGAAGTATGAATAAATGATGGAAGTGTGAAAGTATGTAGCTTCTAATTAAGTCAGAGTTTTCAAGATGGAGATGGAAAATGTCATCCTGACATGGCTTGCCCAAGAGCTGCCCTCGAAAAGGAGGGGTGGGGGAGAGAATGACGCATCTGCCAAGGTGTTGTTGAGCAGCCGACACAGGCACAAAGAAATAATGAAAGGAAGCAAGAGAAAGGCTCCACATTATCTGTGTGTTGGTCGTTGTCTCCAAGACAAAGCAGAACAAATGGGCTGAGTATATGTCGAGCAAAGAGCTAAAACATGACATACAAATAGAGATGTTTACTTGTGGATTCTCTCTCTATGTTCACTGTTTAATGATCATCTGGAGCTGGATGGTCTCGTCCTATCTCATTATTACACCTGTGATAGCATATGTGAAAGCCAGCCTGGATATGTGTTTGCTTATTTGAATCAACGAATAGACTGGCTCTCTATCGAAAATAAATAATCACTGCGGGGGACAGCATATGGAATCCAGTCATTCCAGGTTGGTTCTCTACTGCAACCAAAACATTTTTACACTCTACAATACCAACCCCTGCTGACATACGTTGTGTCGTTCCCTGACGTCTGTTAGCCCACTGCACTTAATGCTAGACTGCTGGCGTCTGTCTCTTTGATAAATGGAAGAAAAAACAAGGCCCCGTAAGCATGCAAAATAGCACTGTCAAACGGAGGTTGCCATTACATTTTACACTTACTCGTCGTATATCTTTAAGTAGATGTTTCGATCTCTGTGTAGTGATGAGGTGTTTAGTAGGTTATACAATCATGCAAGCATTTATGCAATAAAAGCATGAAATGCACCACACTCAAAATAGTATAGTGATTATAAACATGATTTAGGTTAGGTTAAGCAGAAACACTACCTATTCCGTTTCAATATTGGGATTATTATATGGTAACTCTAAACTCCAAGTATGCAGTATCTTGAGGATTCCATTAGTGATCATCTGTACAGCATTACTCTATGCAAAAATTCCATCCTACAAACTAAAATTATGTGTTCATCAGAATCATTTGTATTAACCATTACTGTATGCACGCTATACGCATCCACTTGGTGATGTTATCTGAAGTAAGTACTTTTTCACCGTGGAGCCAACATTCATGAGGCAGCATGATAAGAACACTCCAATGCTTTTGGAGCTCTTCAACTTAACAAGAGGAGCGGTTGGTCAACAAAGTGAATCACATCATGATAGGGTGGGGCCAAGTGAGAGTTTGGACAGTTTGGAATGTATTCCAAGCAGTTCCCTTTCTGAACACAGTGTGAGGGTCTTTTTAGTTCTCTCTAGGACCGGTGTGCTGTTGTGGTATTGAAACGGAGAGAGATTAAACTTGCCTCATCCAGTACATGAGGGAGAATGTTGAGCAACTCAACACTGACCACCATGCAATTACTGTGTTGTTTTAAAGTCCTTACTTGGTTTGTTTTATTTTGAGCACACTGTACACGTGAGAGGAAACATTAGGAGGTGGGTTATGTCCCAATAGTGCTTTTATCCGCCCCAGGTTACTGCTTGTTAATACATCTCTAGATGCTTCCTCCAAACACCATTTCATGCTGGTAACGCCAGTTGGTGAAAGTGAGTTTGGCAGTGTGTGAGTCATCATGGTGAGACACAGTTTTTCTTAATTTTGGCTTACAGCACGCCGCCAAGAAAGATGTGTTGGCGTCATCATTGAGGGGACTCCTCGGTTGGCTGGCACTTGGTAACATGGCAAGAGCATCCTGCTTCCTCCTGAGCCTGATTAATGGCCTCAACCTTTGGTATCTGAAAACAAATTTTGCACTTGTTTAAATATCATTCAATTACTTCCACTTCTTTGTTAGACTGGACAAACGCTTTACAGAAATGAAAAGAGATTTGGAATTAGTCATGGATCATTCAGTCTGCCTCGGCTGCCATTGAGCTGCCTTTGGTTGGTGTTGGCAGTGAATGTGTGTCAGACCATGGCAGACGGCATACTGATCAACATAAGATCAATTCAATTTTAAGTAAACTATTTGCAACTGAGATTTTGTTGTATTTCGGCTGAATCTTCCCAGATGAAGCACCGTCTCCATGGTCAGTAGGGTGCTGTTTGTTCATTCGTCTGGCTGGATTACTACGCTCAACCAGCTATGGGCTACCATTAAGATTGACTAACATATATAACCCATGGACCATGTATATAACCCTTATAACCCGTGGACCATGGCCATAGCCGGCCATAATCTCATTGTAGGAGACCTTGTAGGCCTGTCGCCTACAAATTCAAAGGGTTTACATGATTATAAAAATGAATGGCAGTGAATGATGCAGGAAATATGGAAAGGTTGTGAAGCTAAAATTACACGGGTAAATTGAAAGGGGAATAACACTCAAACGGGACGTGTTAGGGAAATATATTGACACAAATTACTCAGAATGAATTGTCATGGCTGCCAGTACAATGATTTGGCCAACCATTTAGGAACCTATTGGCAGAATTTAGAACATATTTGTGGATATTTGTGAGATTAAATTTCAGGGTTTTGTAGTCTCATGTTGACAATAATTAAAATTACGTTTGATTGATTCCTACAGTCCAGCATATTCCCATTGATAGTTTAAATTGTTTATATTTAGATTGATTATTTTTTCCTTATATAGAGGGATAGAAGCTTATAATGCAGGTAGTCACAATGTGAACCATTACGGTATCACAGTATCAGTTATAACTTGCTATGTGGTGCTAGAATTAGAAAGGGAATTATCACAAAATATACAGTAGTTTGAGTGGGAGATTGATTGTTTGCCTCATCACTGCTAATTATATAGGGCAAATGTATATTTATACCCCTACATCGCCCCGCCTTGACTCTTCCAAACACCATCGTTACACTCAAGAACAAAACAAAATCCTAAATCTATGGGGAAACCTTGTTGAGTTGCCTTGGCGGGAATATGTGCGTAAGAAAGGTCCAATGACGTCATACAACCCTCTGATGTGTTCTGGTGGAGCACACTGGCTAACAAATTATTCATTAGTTGGAGACAAGAAGGGAGACTGGAAATATCAGCTATACTTAGGACTACAATGAACTTTGGAGCTATAAATGGATCATGCTGGTTCCTTCAGAGGGAAGTGCCATGGCATATCTGTGTTGTATATTTGATCTTTCATTCATCGGCATATCACCTATTGACACACTTTTAAACAGGCATTTTGCGGAATGTTGTGTTGTTACCTTGTGTGTCTATGTTATTGTTAAGGTGTTGTAGTGTTTTGTAATGATTGTTAGAAAGGCCACAGAGATCCATCAGCTATTAATGAGGGAAATGCTCAGTGAGGATGTTCTGGTTGACTAGACCTACCTCAGTATAAGAGAATATAGATTGTAGACCGCTCCCTTCTCATTTCTGATCTATGGAGAGAGATTTGTCTCTTAATTATTTATTACGTTAGGTCTCAACTTGGGTCTTGTATAAATGTTAACTCAACCTGAAAAAGTTCACCCAACATATATATATTTGTTTTTCAATTTCCATACGCATTAGTTGCCATTAGACAAGTTGGTCAAATTGTCAAATTGCCTTGTGAACCTTTGAATCTCCTGGATCAAGTGAAACACATGCATTCAGTGACGTAGTTTTCAGAACAATCTTTTTTCTCTTTTGAGACAGATGTCATGGTTTTTCAGATGTGTTATCCACACTCTACCAATATGTCCATGGTGGTTCCTTCAGTGGAGGAGTGAAGCAGTTCAACTCAGCACTTATGAAACGCTTACCCTCTTGAAGAATAAAGCTGGCCAAATAGAGCCTTTATTTTGATAGAGGAGGTGCGTGTTATTTAGAAAACCTCATTGATAAAACTACACAAATTACAATCCATATCTTATGGCTCTATTCAGTCTTCAGATGGCTCCGATGGCTCCATACTACTACTGTGGTTTGGTTTGGCTTTATATGTCACATTATTGATGTTATGGCACCATGCATTGTATGTTGTGTAGATATAATTTACACATATGATTGCATTGCAAAAAGGGGCCCTTAGCTAAAAAGTGCTAAGAGCACGGGCTGGGTAGGGGAATTCACTGTTCAGGGAGAGTCATAGCCTGGGTAGCCCCGCCCATTCTTCCGGCGAATTGGGTTCGCCCTGCACAAGGGTCTGGAGAAGAGAAATACATTTCTTTCTTCTTCTGATACGTTTTTGCGGGAGCCAATCACCATGCTGGCTTTTCCAATTGGCGCTATTGGCTGGTTTAACACAATGACGACGGAGAAGCGACAGCAAGCAGCCAATCGTGTACAGAGTCAGTTGAACTAGGCCCGTTGATCACGCCTCTTGTGCTGAAGAAAATGACAGCAGCTTCCCCAGACCAACGTGCAATCTACAATTGTCTTGGTCTGGTAATAGCCAGGCTAGGAGAGTCAGCCATCTGCTCATAACCTGGTGAGCTTTTCATATCCATGAAAGTGGATACAGGGGTTTCTGCCATCAGTGAGGAGACCTACAAAGAAACACGGGATTGTAAACAGGTGTTGACTCTCACATGTTCCAGGCCCAGGCTTAGGATGTACACTGGGGAGAGTACTCCATTAGCTCTAGAGGTGGACATTGTCGACAACAGCCAAGGGGCAAGAGCTAGGCTCCTGGTTGTTAAAGGAAGTGGGCCTAGACTGCTGGTGTGATTGGCTTAAATGTTAAACTACAGAGATCAAGCACACGACGGTGACAAGAGACATCATGGATTAGGCTGAGGTACTTAAAGGGATACACAAAGATATCTGGCACTTGGTGTTTGCCTGTCTAACCCATATTTAGATGAGTTTTGAGGTCCAAATCATAATTTTGTTTGTCAGACGGGGAGTTCACTTGGTAAGCAATTGCTTTTCAATTAGCCGCTTCCATCAACTTGCATAACTGCAGTAGCTTAGATTCTCATATGAGGGGAATACACTTTTAAAGATTTGCAATGTTCTGTTGTTTATTCAAAACAAATGCCTGGAACTCCACAACAAGATTGCAGTTTATCTACAAACACAGAGAATTCAAGACTAATTTCGACAATGTGATTAAGGATGCCTGTGATGCGTCACTAAACAGTAACCCTCCACTTAGACTTCCCAGTATACGCCAGTTTACAGATATCCCAGTGTATCCTTTTAAAGATGAATTGGGCACCCTGCAAGGCACAACAGATCTGTTCTGCCAGACTGTTCATGGATCCTCAGGCTACTCTGCATTTTTTCAAACCCAGCAAAGTTCCCGATGCAATCCACAGTAGAGTGGAGGAAAAGTTGGATCATTTACAGAAACTGGGCATTACCGAGCCTAACATTTATTCAAACTTGGCTGTGCTCATCCTGCCGTTTCTGAAAGCAGATGGCGGTTTTGCATATGCGGGACTATAAGCTTACTTTCAGACAGGCCTCCAATCTGGAGGCCTACCCATTGCCACGGATGGAGGACCTGTTTGCTAGCCAGGTAGTCCTCCATGTTGTGGCCGAACAAGGACCAGCCCTGGTTAAGATTGCATGTGCATTTTGGCCCTTCATTGGCTCCATGTTTCTGGTGTTCATTTAGGGCAATTTCAAGTGGATTGAACTCGACATCTTGGGAAAAACATCAGAGCCCCCAACGATTGTTAAGCTGTGTCAAGTGTGGGTGACAATGGTGTCTGGGTCTGCCAGACACTATTGTCTCTGACAGTGGAGCAACATTCACAGCCAATCTCTTCAGGGGCTTCATGCAGAAGAATGGCATACGCCATGTGCGCACTGATTCTTTTCATCCGGCCTCAAACAGCTTGGCAGAGCGGGCCATTCAAACAGTGAAAGAGGTACTGAAAATAATGAGTCACTAAATAGTGACTCATTGTGCATCAAACTCTCATAATTCCGGTTACAGTACCGCATCACACCACAAACAACATGGTGATCACACCAAAAAAGATGCTGATGGGACAAAAGCCAAAACATGCCTGGAGTGTGACTAAAACAGGTGAAACAGGCGGAGAGACCTGGAACTATCCTAAACCAAGTTGTCTTTTCTCATTCATGTTCAAACTGGCTGATGGACGTGTTATCCACAGCGTAAGGTTTGGCTGAGTTTCAAATAACGAGGAAAAGGTAGAACTCAATAAACCCATTGGTGGGCTTGTATTAATTTGCATGCGTTAATGGCCACAGTAGACCATACCGGTTACCAGACCAACAAACCTTTTTAAATACATTTCCCAAAACTTAAATATCCAGGTGAGCAAATTAGAACAACCCAATACCAGGTGAAATCAACATATTAAACCAACAATCAAGATATATTATCAACAATATTTCCATGTATAAATAATTGCCATTTAGGTAATCTATAGTTATTATCAATAATCCTTGTGACAATTACATATTTGGTAATGTTATCTGATGATGTGTAAGCAGCTTTAAAGATGACATATTATACCACCAGGTGTGAGTGTGATTAGCTGTTACAAGCCGTTTTGAAAATCGGCCTCCTCTAACATCACAAGTGGGCGTGTCCACCTAGATGTGTGCTTGAGAGGTCTACCAGCCCACCCAGTGGACTGTTGCAAACGTTGTTCATCTATCCGTCATAGATCTAGGTGGACATGCCCACTTGTGATGTCAGAAGAGGCCGATTTTCAAAATGGCTTGTTACGGTTAATCACACTCACACCTGGTGGTATAATATGTCATCTTTAATAACCAACCAACAATTGTCACCCAGCATATCTGTTTTTGGTATGCTCACTGCTGCCTAACCATAACTTTTACTGTTTAAGGACAGACTCTCATGACTAAACAAACTATTAGCAGAGTTGCACAAGCAACAGCACAAACACATCATGATTAGAGTACCCTCAATTACATTTCCACTCCCCTCCTCCCAACATACATTGGGCCAGATACACTGAGCCTATGTTTCATTTTTTACATTTTTCCATCTTTCTTTCCATCATTGAGCCCAGCCATCTTCCAGCGTATGGTCCATCCATCTCTATTAAGTGTCCGCCCTGTACCCCACGGCATTAAGGGAGTGGAACCTTCTGAAGGCTGTGAGCTCCTTGGATTCTGCAGCTAGGGGGTACCCCTAACTCAGGTCCAGCCAAGTGAGGTACCTATCTCATCCCAACCTCTCCAAGACCCGTTGCATGTGGAGTAGGGGTCCAACCCAGAAAATCGGCATTCACTGACCTCAGGTCAGTACAGAAGTACATAGAAGGTACTTTCTGCATAAATGTTCAACAACACCCTTTCCCAACATTACCTTCGGCACTGTGTCTCAGTGCTTGTAGCAGCCTCTCGGGGATTCTGTGACTCGGCCTGTTGTGTTTTCCTTGAGGAAAATCTTGTGCTGAATGATTTGACACTCTTGCACCCCCCAGAGATTCTCATGGGCCAGTTCTGTCATCTCTTCCTCCAGTGCTTCCCTCACGTCCCACCCATTACAGTTTAAACAGCGAGTAGCCTGTTGAAGCTTAAGGAACCGCCCGATATGCAAATAGAAGGTAGTGTAACCACTGGACCCAGTCAATTGGCTGTCTTGGTCACGAACCTGCAAAGCATATTGCCCATATTGCCCATTATGGGGCAATATAAAATAAATAAATAAAACAATTATATATATAGGCTATATCAATTATTTATTTATTTTTGAATTCCCATTATTAACTTATCTGAATCGAGACGGAATCGTTCAACGCAGAATCGCGATGCATCGAAGAATCGATTATTTTTCCCACCCCTAATATTTACCGTAGACTAGTAACCACTGTTCTTTTGATATTAACGCGTTTCAAGAACACATTAATATTGAATATACCACAAAACCAAGATAACGAAATATAGGACAGGTTGCTTGCTAGTACAGTAAATATATTTCTCTTGTACAAATGTTGTGAGAAAGGTTTTGAGTATTTCCCTATTAATGCATTTCGTCCCTTTGGCACTTTTCTTAACTTATGCTAAATTTCTATGGAGGTAGATTTGTGTCTTTATTATGCAATCAAAAATAATAGGTTTGAGAGCAAAACTTTCCACACTGCAATCAAAAAATAGGTTTGAGAGCAAAACTTTCCATCCTGCAATCAAAAAATAGATTTGAGAGCAAAACTATCGACACTGCAATCAAAAAATGTTTTATTGCAAGATAAATTAATGTGATAAAAAAAATATTAATGGGAATCCAAAAGTTTTGTTTGCAAACCCAAAAGTTTTGTTTGCAAATCCAAAAGTTTTGTTTGCGAATCCAAAAGTTTTGTTTGCGAATCAAAAAGCTTTGCTTGCGAATCCTAAAGTTTTGCTTGCGAATCCAAAAGCTTTGCTTGCTGTTGATTTGAATCTCGTGGGCGGGACCTACGCCAAAAGATGTAAGACACGTCTCTATTGGCCAGTCTCGATCGGAGTGACAGCTTGGCAACATCCACAGTTAGTAACGAGAGAGGGAGTTCTATTTCATGTAGGCTACGCCGTCTAGGCTTCGCCTTATGGGCTTGTCCCGTGCGCGCGCTTGCGTGCCCTGAAAATCCCGTAGGCCTCCCTGTCAGCCGACAAGGAGACCATGGCAGAGGAGAGCAGGGCGATGTTGTTGACCGCCGCCGCGGATTGAGAGGCACAAACGAACAGGCCGACAATCTGCTTCTGGAGGCGGTCGGGGGGCAGCGGCTTTTCGGATGTTGCCAAGCTGTCACTCCGATCGAGACTGGCCAATAGAGACGTGTCTTACATCTTTCGGCGTAGGTCCCGCCCACGAGATTCAGCTCAACAGCAAGCAAAGCTTTTGGATTCGCAAGCAAAACTTTAGGATTCGCAAACAAAGCTTTTTGATTCGCAAACAAAACTTTTGGATTCGCAAACAAAACTTTTGGATTTGCAAACAAAACTTTTGGGTTTGCAAACAAAACTTTTGGATTCCCATTAATATTTTTTTTATCACATTAATTTATCTTGCAATAAAACATTTTTTGATTGCAGTGTCGATAGTTTTGCTCTCAAATCTATTTTTTGATTGCAGTGTGGAAAGTTTTGCTCTCAAACCTATTATTTTTGATTGCATAATAAAGACACAAATCTACCTCCATAAATTTCCGTCTGCATACTTCATAGGTCAGGCTTCATCCACTTGATTTCGGTCAGTGTAACAGGGGCTCAAGCCTGTTGAGCTCTGTATGGGAATACAGATTTCAAACACCTTGAAAGAGACACACAAAGTACGCACTCAATGACTTTTCGCCAGTGTGTATGAACGTTGTCCTTCAAATAAGACTTTGCTTAGGCCTGATCAAACCTATAAAATATGTTTTAGAATTCCCTAGAATTTAATGATGGCAAAATTGAGGCCAACTTCCATCAATTTACCATTTGTATCTATATAGATTCCAGGCTTAAGGCTTATTTATCTTTCCAATTTAGAAGGATAGTCTAACTCAATTATAATTCAAAACCACAAACCACAAATTTTTTCAATTGTACATTTCGCATGGAAAAGAGAATATTATCTATAGTATTTATCAACAATAACATTTTAAAGATAACCAACACTGATATGATTTCCTAAATAGTTCCCAAATCCACATTTTTATAAGTTAGATGTGGACTGAATGGGTCTATTATTGATATTATTACAGCTCATTATAATCAATGTGATGCTGTCATGTGTCCATATAGATGCGTCACACCATTTGAGATATGACTTTATTGTATTGAAACACAGAATGTTCTAACATGAATGAATACACAGAAATGTCCCTTTTCATTGGGATTATATATATGTCAAACACAGAAATCATTACGGTTTTCGTGCTGTAATTTGCAATTTTCCAATAAGAAGTACAACCAAGATATCATCAGTAGTTTTCCTATTTCTTTGTGGGTGTAGACTTTATAATGTTGGCAAAATGGAACAGGACGTGGAGTCCACCCTTGTGGATTTGCAGCAGTAGGAGAGAAAAGGACACACACACACACACACAGACACACACCACACACACACACACACACACACACACACACACACACACACACACACACACACACACACACACACACACACACACACACACACACACACACACACACACACACACACAGAAGGAGGAAGAGCAGAGAAGAGAAGAGCTTGCAGAACTATGAGCGTTTCTGTTGTATAAGTCAATGAGTCACACTCACCGTTTGGTTCTTGAGAACTAATAGAAAATCGTTTGTTGTCTCTCACTTGGGAGCAGGCGAGCTCTGCAAGGACACAAAAGGAAATAGGGGGAATCGGAAACAAAGAAGAGTAAACAAATTATTGTTTCATGACATTTCTGACGTCAGGGAAGACGCATTTCAACATGCGATAACCCTTTCATCCAATACATACCTCGATATTTCTGTAACCATTGGCAATGAGATTTGGAGTAAACTGTTTTCCACTGAACCATAATGGAAATATTGTTCTCCCTGAGCACTGTTCGCTTATTGTGGTAATACATTAGACGTGTGTAACCTGACATGTCATTAAGACCTTGAATATTGGTTGAATCAATGAGGGGAAAAGTGTGCTTTGTGTGGCCTTATCTGCTTCACGTTTGCTCAAGGATTTCATTAGACCCTTACTCTAGCCAATCAGCTGTCTCCCAGGCGGCATTGCGGTACAATCTGAGTCATGCTGCAAACTCAATAGCCCCATAGAATGTTTTTTTTACAGCCGTCAGAGATGACGTAAATGTACACTGTTATTTCATTTCTTCAAAATATATGGCCATGAAAATAAAATTACAAAGAATGTGACTCACCTGATGTGTGGCTATTACATGTTTCACACTTCAACGGGTTGGATTACAATGAGAAGTGACGAAGGTTGCACAAACCCTTATAGAAATTGAAACCTTAAAGCTTGGGTAAGCAATTTGGAGAATCGAGCCAGAGTAAACTAATTTTTCTACAGTTTTAACAGAAAAAAAATCAGACCCGGCCATTCTATCTCCAAAAATAATTGAATAGCTCGCTAGCTTTAGCAATTTTTCCTGCCTAGCCTTGTGGAAGACTCCGGTCATTCCCAAAGCGATAGTGCACACGTAGCCACTAGACTCCCGGTTCCCTCAGTCCAATGTCTATGGGAAATAACATGGCATTTTGAATGATCGTACATACATACGTTCATTCGTATGTATGCTCCCGATTAGCATTAATAATCGTTTACTACTTTAACGGCCCCGACAATCCAAAACCCCAGTGGAAAGTTTGTTATGTACGATCATTCAAAAACGCCATGTTATATCCCATTGACATTTGACCAAGGTAACCAGGAGCCTCGGAGGCGGGACTTATTCTTCAGAGGTCTATGCAAGAGCTACAGACACTGGATTTGTTTTTTTTGCGAGCGTTTGATTTATTGATGGCTGTCGGGATGTAAAGAGAATTAAAAAAAATATGACAAGAAGTACTTTTAAAAAAAAGCTTACCGTGGCTTTAAGGATATGGCCACTTTTTCGTCATTGTGAAAAGAACCCCCATCGCCATTACAAATCACTGTTTGCCTTAGTTCATTATATGCATCAACTACAATGCATACACCTGAAACAATGAATGTCTTCAAATAAATAAATAAATAATTATTAAAGATTAATTGTAGATTTGTGTCTGTCTGTGATACTGCTGCCTTTCTTGTTCATTCATAACGTGAACATTTATTTTGAATCTTAACTAGTTTTTCTCTGGTTTAATAATGCTTCAATCACATAAATTAAGATTGGAAGTGAATTCCTGCAGATGTCTCTGGTAGGTTTAAAGGTGGAATACTACAAACGAGTAATCTTCTTACTGATTATGCTTCCCAACCCCCATGATGCACTGCCCTGTTCAAATCACCCCATTGTTTATTTTCTCATTCTACGTGCTGTAGACTTTGTGGTTCTATACAAAGAGGAAGCAGCGTGGCTCTCTGGTGCTCCATAGACGTCAAATGCAGTTTCACAATGAGCAGGCCGTATAAACCTCCCCATCAGCAGGACCTCAGATTGAGAGGCTGGAAATGAATCTGACAGCAGGCTTTCAGCCCAGGCCCTGGAGCTAAAGGACACTCAGAGACTCATATGTGTTTCTCTGGACACTGCTGTTTATTGAGAGATGTTTTGGGACTCTTAAGAGTTTCACCCAGTCACTCTCGTTCTACTAAGACCCCATATTTGCATATATATATATTTGTCTTAGTAACTCAATCAAGTAAATATACCCAAGAAGAAGAAATATGGCCCTTGTTTTTCATGTTAGCTCACATTTAATGATATTATTTTCTTTACATGCATTGTGATAAATGTTTAGTATTGATGCATGTGAGGATTATTTATAAAATGTTTAAATGGTATGTCACATTGTCACGCCATAGTTTCAGTTTTTCCTTTGATTATCTTATGTAGCAAATTGCTTTTTAATCACTGAATGAATGAAAGTGTGTGTGTGTGTGTGTGTGTGCGTGTGTGTGTGTGTGTGTGTGTGTGTCTGTGGTTGTCTGTGTGTGTGTGTGTCTGTGGGTTTGTCTGTGTGTGTATGTGTATGTGTATGTGTGTGTGTGTGTGTGTGTGTGTGTGTGTGTGTGTGTGTGTGTGTGGTGTGTATGAGCCTGTGCGACAACAGTGAGTGCTGTATTGAGGCTGTGAGAGATGGTTCCTGCTCCAGGGGACATGTCTCCCATCACGGTACACACACACACACACACTGGCCTGCCATGCTGTTTATTAATTATGTTTATAGCAATGAATGGTTTCCTCGTTGTTAGTACATAAATAAAATGTAATCAGATACATCACAAAATATGATTGAGACATCGTGGGACGCTATTGAGAGCACCACTACCAAAAACAAAATCAACTTGAAACATGTTGGTTACACTGTTTTCTGTCCGCGGTATCGCTGCACAGTGCTCTTTTATGACACGGTTTTATGGCTTTGGTGCAATTTCCTCTCTATCGCTGGTAATGAATGAGTAACCTTTAATATGAAAGTGGTAGCTTAAGGCCTTGAGAGTTTGTGGTTTCTAGGTCATTATTCAACATAACCACCAGTCTCATTTGTATCTCTCAAAGGCATTCGAATCTGTTCCAGCCGGTGCTATTACAATGGCTTCATATATAGCCTTCCGTTCATTCCTTGAATGACACACGACTAACTGTCACTCACATCATAGGGCAACAGTGGCTCATTCACACTGGGACATGAACAAGGATGTCTTCAATGCCTCCGCTCCGCACTGCCTCATGGAGACACGACACTGGCCCAGGGCTTGTTTACGTCGTGACGTCTGAGGAGCACGACATCGACTTCATTCCACCTCGACACTCGCACACCAGCGCGTTTTAACCTTCTTTTTCATGTGTTTTTTATTGTCCTGTTTTGCCTGAAATGCTCCCCATGTCCTGTTTCTCAGGCTACCGAAGATTTCTTCTAGCCATTCATGACGGATATTGGTCATCCCAGCAGCCTCTTTGAGAAGGAGTAGCTATACTGAATGTAACCGCTGATAGTTCTCAGAGGACAGACAGACAGCGTCATCTGGCGTCAAACGCTCTGTATCCCTTTTTTTTTTTTTTTTTTTGGCGAGTACATCTTTTGACCCTTAGGGGATGGCTTTCTCCTTTAACGCCGCGATATAGGCACAGAGGAGCCAAGACACGGCCAGTAGAGCAAGACAAAACATGTTTATCATTCACACATTGTGCACAATATACAATGGGAAAGAACCTTTCACACAGGTGTCATCATAGGACAAACACAGGTGATAACACTAATTCATAACACTAATTATGGGTGTGCTGGTTTTATGTGCGGGGGACTGGTAGTAGACTAAACAAGTGAAGGTAAGTATACTACTCGTGCCCTGGTACATAAAAGGAGCCGACCTTTTCTTAATGTTATCAGCGACACCTATGTTTGACCCGCATCCATGGCTCTGTGAAAGGGTTTGTCGTCAGGTAGGAATGGTGCATTACTAACAATGTTGTGACCTTCTATTCAACCCATTTCATTTGGACATTCAATTGTATTGGACTAAATGTTACTGAAAGGAAATGGAGCCACATGGGGTTTAATCACTTAGGGCTTTGATTTGGTGTTGTTTTTTTTTCCAATCAGCCAAAATAAATAATTGACCTATCTTTTCTCACCGAAGAGAATGAAGGTTGTTAATGAATAGATCTATGGACATCGTGCCAGGAAATTTGTAATGTTGTATTTACAATATGAATCTTATTCATGACCAGGATAATTTATGTGTATTTCTTAGTATGCACATTTAAATATATTTTTACCAGAGCACTATTAAATACTTGACCCTGATTGGTCAATAACGTCCCAAGGGTGTGTGTATTATTAGGGAAACTTCTGCCTTTTAATAGTTACGAATATTTGTTCTACAAATCTAACGTTATCAACAAAGATCAAATACATCTGTCGACAAAGAACTTTCCTTGACATTGGAAAAACAATAAACTCAAAGAAAGAATATTTTAATTTCAACTGACTCATGTCAATAAAAAAACAATAAAGTTATAAAGGAAAATATACAATATGAAATTATTGTTGGTAACTTTGGTATAGGTGGAATAAACCAGAACAGGGTGTACTATTATTTGAAAATCATGTAGGACGGCAGTGGTAAGTAACCTCGGCTTCACCTCGACCGCATCTCCACCCCCCTCGTATTATAATGGGACTGCCCGTTGTGGTTTATTCCTCACGTATTCCTTTAACTTTACTCGGTGTCAAACTGATGTGAATCACATGTGAATTTGGTGGGAACTATTACATGACGTAAAACAGTGGTGATCTGTGCATTAGTGGGATTATAACATAATGCAGTGAAAAATCTGGAAATAATCTTTTTTTAAACCAGGCGGTTGGAGAAATGGACAACCAAATTCACTCTTCCCAGGAGTCACACTCCGACATCAATCACCTTGTACAGTGATCCAGGTGTTCCCCTCTGCTTCAATAATACCTCACACATGTTGTATGGACACTTACATATGGGGAGATTGCACAGTGCATACAATATTTCACATTTTATATTATAGTTTAGGGGATTGCCCATGGGTGTGACATAAACCACAAACATAGAACATATGCTTTCTTGATTGGTTTTAAATTCTCTGTTATCTTTGAATCGTGTTTATTTGACACCATTAAACACCTTTATCTGGAAATATCGCGACTGGAATTCGATTTCTTTTTTTTTTACATTCATATCACATTATTCAAATTCCTACCACAATCTTCATTGGATGAGAAGAAGATGGATATCACTTCTATTCCACTTACAGAGACGTCATTGCGATCATTCCAACGATCACGCTTCATGATGTTGGAGTGAAATGTCAATGTTTATAGTCGTTCCTACAAGGGAATTGTGTGTGTGTGTGTGTGTGTGTGTGTGTGTGTGTGTATGTGTGTGTGTGAGAACATCCCCGGCTCCCAGCCAACCCGGCTAACGTCATCTGAGCCCTTTTAAGGCCCTGAGGAGCAGCCGGGCGCTTTCACTTTCCTTAAGGTCAGTGTTGATGAGACCACCGTGAGCACAAACCAATGGTATGCATGGAGGGCGGGCAGGAAAACCACACAGGAATCCTGAACAACCAACTCATTTTAGGATAGCCGCAAGTTTACCAAAAGTATACGACTGAGCTCACATCCTGTGAACCCAATGCCGGATTTGTTGTAAGGTACAAAACAAAAAATAGAAAGGACTGCTCAGAAAAGGGCTTACTGTCAGAGAGAGCTGGCAAAACTGAAACTCTCAGCAAGCTTTTATTATTCCATCTGCTCGGCCATGTTGCAGTACATGGCTCAACTGTCCCCCATATTCTTCTTTCTATGAATCCTATCTGAAAACAAGGTAACACTTCAGAATAACCATAGTCTGCCTGGCTTTGCAACCCCACTAATAATGATACATTAATCAAAAGATAATTAATATTTGTAAATGCAGTTAAAAAAAAGATTAACAAACAATTGATTCACAGTTAATTAACAGTTTACTAATGGTATTCATGTTTAATTGCGGTGTTCATGTTAACTAAGGTAATGTTGTTTATGTATAGTAAGGTAAATTAATAAGGTTTGGGTTAACCCTAATTTCTGCTAATGCTATGTAATAATGCGTAATACTGCATTGACTAATGTTTAATAATGGTTAATTAATGAACCCTTGTGTAATGTCTTACCGTAAACAAATTCTCAAACATGGTGTCTTTCTCTGAATTTGAATATCTATAAATTATAGAATATAAAATATATATATATTTGAAATAATTCATTACACCTTAATCTTTTAGCATCCATCCAATTATAATGACATACTGTTGTAAAACAAACAATCCAACAACACGTAACAGCCAACGGAGAGAAACAACCTAATAGGCTGATAGTTGGATTCCTCTTATACTGACACAGTTGAAGGAAAGTGCCTGGTTCATCAGGTTAAACTGAAATATCTCTATTCATAACATTCATACAATCATTGTATACAATGCAATCAAGGATAGATGCATACATATGAAATATGAACATTCAAGTCCATTCCAGCCTATGCTAAGATAAGGTGGACAGTACTCTGTAAAGTGACCAGCGCTCTGCAGCACAGAGTGAGATAAATAGAATAATAAATAAAGAGTGTATTGATTTGATTATCTTCATATATATATTGCATAGATCTATGAAATCTTATCAATAGCAGATTTGCATCATTACCTGCAGTTGCTGAGGTTAACATATTTCTTTATATATTTGTAGTCACTCTGACCTTTCTACGTTTCTATAAAATTATAAAAAAATCATGTGTCTCAACGTAGGTGTCCAGAATGCAGTTGTGTATCTTTCGGAAGGAACAGAAGGATCTTGCACATTACCAAACATAGACCTTCAGAGAAACTAATGGGCCTGTAGGGCCTTGACAACAAGGGCCATTTTTGCCTTCAGTTTAAAATGATATTGCAGTTTCTACTAAATGTATGCATTTATGTCTGCAATGGACACCACGTACTGGGTTGAATATTTTACAGTATTCCATATGTAGAACAGCTGAGCAGCTGTATATTGTCTTATGCCACACAGCCATGGGCGAAGGAGGGAAATAGACAGGCTGTCCTTTTGTCTACCCTAGCGAAGGGTGTTGCTTGGTTACCATTAGGACTAAGGCGGTGGCTTGGTTCTACTATTCATGAGTCATACGTAAAATGTGTATAGAAATGTATCAATTAGAAAAGTTACAAAATGAATTACATATTAGATTATATATTTTCCTTTCTTTCTGAAAATGTGGCGTTTTTTTGGTTGTTTTACACTTTTTTACTATGTATGAAGTTTCATCCGTAAGACCTTCACTACTACATGAAAACAAACTGCAATTGCGTAGGCAGGAATTTGAAGTGTCTGTTGACAGATAGCAGGCACTCCTGGCTACTTAATAGCTGGCTAATTACTGGCTTCCAAAACATGCAGTCATAGGCCTTGTTTTGGAAACAATGTCGGTGGAAAGCCAAGACTGGTTGGGATTGGGTTTCGCCTGTGATTGAAATTCCCCTCAGTAGCCAAGAGTGGATTCAAATTTTTATTTTATTTTTTTCTCTCCAGCCATTCTTGATGATACAAACTTGAATTGACTACTTTTCTGTATATTGGCCTCACTATAATGTTGATAATTAATTTAATATCAAATCAAAACGGAAGTAATAATTACATATTAATAATGATATTGACATTATTATAATTGCATAATGAATAAATAACATGGGGAAAGAAGCAACATTATAATCTAACCAAAAATTTACAAATATGAAACATAGTGGTTGAATGGCTGTCCCAAGTCCGAAATCCCCCTCTCCCACAACATTCTGCCTTGATGCAAAGGAATGACACAGCTCCCCTACCCAAAAACATGCTGCCATAGTGCCCTAGGAATGATTCTTAAGATGTGTCCTCGAACATATTGAGAATAAATGAATAAAACAAATGTTTGGACATCACTGTTTTGTCGATATATCCGTAGGACATGAGCATATGATCTGCAGTGCCGTGTATCCTCGGTGGCTGCAGAGTGCACAGTCGTTACAGTGTTGGATGAGAGGATAGTTTGAAGCACTTAGAAACTCTAACCACTGAGGGGTAGTGTTTCCCTTCATAAGTTTCTACAAACCGTGTTTAAGGGAAAATACTGCAACAGATATACGAACAGAGGCATCACTTAGGATGACTCATGGACCACTACAGTGAAGTGGTTTCGCTATGTTGCAGAACATCTCCAATTAGCTCTTGATAAATCCAGACAATAACTCTCTAGAAGTAGGCCATTATTGTTGTTTTTTGTTTTGTGTGTGTGTGTGTGTGTGTGTGTGTGTGTGTGTGTGTGTGTCATATTTAGCATGCTGAAAGAGTGTCAAATGATTGACAGCTCAACGTCTTTGTGATCAGGTGTTCATCAGTTCAAATAGTTTGATAGCCCTTCTAATAACTGCCACAATCACAGAGGTTATAAAATGAATTAAAATGGTTCCCTTCCAAACGTGCCCTCGCTGCTTTGAAACTGTGAACAAGCTCCTGTTAATGTGAAAGGAATAAACTTTTAGTTACATTACTACCTAATTACTCCTTAATTACTATCTTAAGATTTGACCCATTTTCTCAGATTAGTCGCTTGTTCAAAACAAGGGCCAGTAACAATACATCAAGATTCTAGTTTGTCTACAAACACACAAATAATTGGGCACTATTTTCTCCACTGTGATTGCTAGGCTTGTTTATTAGGCTTGTTTTGTATAAGCGACTACACTTTGGAAATCTTTTGATAGTAAATAAAAGTGTATTCCCTTCATATAAACAGGAGCTAGGCTACAGTTACTCTGCAAGTCAATGGAAGCTGCTCACGGAAAGCAAATGCTTACCCAGCAACCTGTCCCTCTGGATACACAATGATTAATTTGGAGTTATAACTGAATTTACAGATATCTAGGCTTATCTCATTGAAGTTTACAATCGTTTCCTTTGATAATCCCTGCTCCCCCTGATCCCATACTCACTGACATGCCAAAAAGTATTCTGAAGCAAGTAATACATTTATTCTTAAGACTATGTGAAAAATCGGTTGAGACAAATCACAAATGGCTCAAAAACACTTGAATGACTCAGCATTGTCAAGTAGGAGGGAACCGTCATCTTGCTTTTTATTTTTTGCCAAAATACATAGGCTTTGTTTTGTTTACTAAAAATTAATTTTCACTGTTTATATTCTGGTGTGACAGTCCGCAGTACGATGAAATCTAGGTTGTTGTTGATAAACATGGATTGCTTTACACCTAGCAACAATACTAGTGACTCAGTAACTAGCAGTTGCATGTTTTATAATATCTTCTATTGCTAGAAGGTGGACCAATCCCCTCTGGAGATCACTTCAATATTTAACTTGTAATGACCCTTGATAGGCTTGCTGCATCAGGGGCTATATTTTCAAACAGTTCCCTGCTGAAATCCCCAAACATGCAATGGTGATGGAAAGAGGGGAGGTCTCAGTTGGGGGGCTGGGAAGCCACTCTAACGCGGACTACCGAGGCCATGTTAAGATATTTTAAGCCTTGCAGAATCCCACTGGAAACATAACCTGAGTGTATCCATCCAGAAGTACTGGATACATCATAATCCCATTATATTATCTACATACATGTACAGTATATCTACAGCTTCTCCCTCACTATGTGGGGACGTCAGCAGTCGCTCAAGAAAATCTAGATTGTTTGATGTCCTTGCAACACAATGGTCGAACGAGTTCCCCGCTGACATCAGTACAGCTGAAACCTTACCCATCTTTTGCGGCGGGTGGAAACTCAGTTCAGTAGAACAGGAACTGTTCAGAAAGAACCTTGGCTCATAAAAAAATATATATATAAATATAAATATTACAATTCTCTACCTCTTGTTTCTATTTTGTTGAATTTAAAGGAGTTTGCTTGTTTTATTCACTTTATGCACTCAAATGATTATTGCACTTTTTTGGTTATACCTTCATTGTTGAATGTACTCATTGTAAGTCGCTTTGTCAAAAGCATCAGCTAAAATGTAGCCGATGATTATATACCATTACATTACATTCTTTTAGCTGCTAAATTAATGTTACGCAATGTTATATATCCAAACGCAATTCGAGGTCCCTGAGACCAATTTCTTATTAAGAATGTGCATACATGTGTTGAGGTATATGGCATACTGTAGATAGATAGATGGAAAGATGGATAGATAGATCAAAAGAGAGATAGAAGTGGGCCATGGATGTTGTGTTAAAATAATAGACTTTGTCCTTCACCTATATCAGCAATATACTTTATCTCTTAACTGGCTCCCATTTGGAAGAATCCTCATTCGATCTTTTTTTCCCTCCGTCGATAACCAGTATTTAATCTTTATTTAAACCCCTTGCTGCCATGATGGAGAAATACATAATATAACAATCTAACAATACATAAATACAAATAAGTATATAAAGCAGCAATACTTAAAGAAAATGTTCTCCCACTGTAGAAATGCAATTGGTTTAGTGAAATATCATGAACAGAGAAAACAATGAAAGAAAAATAATGTGACAGCTATAAGTCACACATGTAGGCCATGGCCAAAATCATGTGGGCAGAAGTGTGCAGAAATGTTTTTTTCGAATTTCAGAGGTATAGAACTTTGCCTTTTATTTAGTTAGTTGTCTCTGTAGGACAACAATATATTCTATATATACTTATGAGTATGTCGTGGCTCATATATACCATTATCTGAGAATTATATTGGTCTATACTATACTGTATTACACACACACACATATATATATATATATATATATATATATATATATATATATATATATATATATATATATATATATATATATATATATATATATATATATATATATATATGAATAGGAATAGGATTAGGCCTATGATACATAATAATATACTATGCTAAACTATATCATACACAAACCTACTATTATCATGCTTAACATTAAGAATAATATTATAGGCCTTGCCTTGGAGCGGAACTCAATACTCAACATGCACATTTTGAGCTCAAAGCAAATAGATACAATGATTTATCCGTTTTGTTTTTAAATAACGCGTTTCCCAAATATCCATATGTTTCTTTATCAATTTGAATATATATGTTTTCTGTTTAAAGTCCTGGTCACCGTTTAGTCTTGAGAAGCTGCCAGTTCTGACACTGCACTTCAGGTCACGCTATATTGCACAACAATTAGGCCTAGTGCGGCAGGTTGTCCTGTAGGGTGCTCGCAGAGCAGGGAGCACGCTGTGGATGTCGGGCCAGAGGAAGGGGGACGCGAGGAATGGCTGAAAGCTGGCGGTGTAATCCTCCAGGAAACTAACCAGAACGACAAATCATTGCCAAGTACTGCAAGTTTACCGATTAAAACACTGCATTGTTAACCTTCCGCGGATACAACGAGATACCCGGGCTTGATTTGCTTATTTATGGGACAACCGAAACGAAAAAAAAAACCGCAAGGTAGCCTACCGTTTCGTTCGCCAGGGGTGCTACTTGTTTTCATGGACCGTACGACATGGAGACGTGAGAAATGTTCATAAAGCATTTCTCGAGGACTATCTGCTACATTCGGACACTGAAAGGGAAACGCTGACATTTCCTCTGTGATTCCGAATGTATTAACTATTCATATCAGTTTGTTTTGAGAGGAAAGAAGAAGAAGAAGGCTTTATCTCATGACACATCCAAGAACACAGCCACATGAAAAGTCGACGGAGGGAGAAGATTAGCCATTAAGGGACTTTTTGCTTCCACCTGACCCGAAGAGAAAATGCGCGCCTTTGTTATTTGGATATTTGTATCGTGCTATTTTCTTGGTTTTGGTGCCACTGCTCAAGGGCAGTCCACCCCGTCTATTTGTTCCCCCTCGTGCCACTGCGATGAAGATGGGCTTGTTGACTGCTCCGGGAAGGGACTTATTGCTATTCCAGTCGGTTTAAGTGCTTTCACGTACCATCTGTAAGTATTGTTCACACCGGAAATGATATAATTTTTATAACACTGGGATATACTTTTCTGCATGCTAGATGCTAAGGCCTCTGTGTTGTTTGTGTCGACCTGGCTGGGACACCGCATCAGTGGTGCAGCCCAAACTTTAGACTTGTCTGAAGAGATGTTCAGATTCATCTAAGATTGCCAGTGCTTAGGATTTCCAGTCAAACGAGTGTCATTAACAGGCCTGTAATAGGCAGAATGGCATTCGAAATTCAAGTTTGTTTACCTTCAGCCGTGCAACGTTAAGCCTACATGTTTCGTTTATTAATGAATAACCAAATCCCTTCTTCACTCGACCATCAATTATATTTGAGTCTGGTCTAGCGCTGTGGCTTTTTCATGCATTCTACTATGAATGCATGGAGCAATATGCTGCACTGGTTAATCATAAACTAGTAGCCTACCCAACACAGGGTAAGCAAATCACAGTTTCGAGTAGTCGTTGTACTGTCAACTCATGGGCATTTTGACCATGAGTTGTATTATTAGTTTGCAAATACATGAGTGCAGCCCAACTTCCACCAACTTGTTACCACAGACTATAACTACAAGGTAGCAGGTTGGAGGGGTTTTCCTCCAACTCTTTGTCAGAATGACTTGATTGTGGTCGCGAGGAAAATACTTTTCATACATATTTTGCTCAAAACTTAGCCTGGATAACTTACCATTAACTGTGAACATATATTCCTTCGCACCACCTTCACTAATATACCTCTACACCAAATGTGAAGGGGGCTCATCTATTGTTGTGTTTGTGTTAGAAAGTACTAGGCCTCATCCCGTTTTTTAAGTTTGTGTGTTCAAATCTACATGCCGCTTGAAACATTCATTTGAACAATAACAATGCAATATATCCAGTTCAAGCTTGGAAAGTATGTGTAAGGTTGATTCTGTCCCTTCTCCTGTTTGTTCTCGCAGTGTCTTGAACTCTACTTGTCCCCCTTCCACTCCCTCTCTTCTTTTATGTTGAGAGTGCCAGGCTAGGAGAGATCATGATGGATTAGTGTGAGACACATTGCAGCTGTAGACCTCTTTCCTCCTCTCACAGCTAATGCACAGATAAACATCTTAATGAATGAAGGAAAAAGGGCAGGTTTTACCTCCTGCATACACAGGCGGTGTGTTAAGGATAAACATTGATATGCGTTATTCTTTTTCATTCTACATCGTTTCCTTCAGTGTTTCTTGTTAATGTTGAAAAACAGGTGGAAATAAGACCACACACACACACACACACACACACACACACACACACACACACACACACACACACACACACACACACACACCGGGATAGCAATAACAGACATGTTTGAGTGCAGCCAATGGCTCTACATCTCTTGCAGCCTACTCTGCCCCAGGAGTTTAGGAATTTAATTGATTTATGGGATGGTTGAGATCACTCTGTTTGTTTCAGCTGCATTTCCATGCGACATCAGTCATAAACTCTATCTGTAGTTTCCTGAAGAAGGAATGTTATGACGTTTCTGATAATGGATGACCAAACACTGGACTGATCCATCATGAGAACCTGGAGCAGAGTCTCACCTACAGTCAAGAGCTTTGGAAGAAGTTTAAAGTTGGTCAACTAAGTTTTGCCATAATTGATGGAAAGCAAACAAAATCGGGGGGGAAAAGCAGTGAAAGTGGTGACATGTAACATAGGGATATCTCTAAACACATTCATCGTCTGTACATCGTGTACTTCCTGTGGTGGCCAAAGTAGCGAGCCGCAGATGCATAACTTATAGGAGAGTTGGTTCACTGGAACTATGTATCTTCTAGTGTGAACAGGCAACAAGTTTGCACTGATCATGGAAAGAAAGAAAGGCGGGTGGGGGAGGAAGTGGTTCAATCAGGGGGGTCTTTCACCACATTGTTTCTTGCTTACTGGCTTGCTATTTGTGCCTGCTGCCATCGAACCTTGACTGAATGATACTTTTGTTCACGGTCAGCGGAGGTGAAAGGAGCCAGTCAGAGGGTCAGGATGACTTATGGATGGGAGAATGTTTACTTCTCTTCGTCTCTGGCTGCTACACTTCCTCCACCTCTCTCACATACACACAATTCCCTTTACACACACACACACACACACACACACACACACACACACACACACACACACACACACACACACACACACACACACACGCGCACACACACGCTCTCTTTCATTCATTCACTGATTAAAAGATTAAAAAGCTGTTTGCTACATTTTTAATCGAAGAAAAAACTTAAACTATGGCATGCCAATGTGACATACCATTTAAACATTTGATTATTAAACCTCGTATGCATTAATACTAAACATTTATCACAATGCATGTATAGAAAATAATATCAAAAAATGTCCAATATATGTAATATATATATCATATATCATTGGCAACATATAATTAAACTAATGCTGGCTTAAAGGGGACATTATATGAAAGCAACACTTTTCCTGGGATTTGGGGTGTTGTTTTGGGTCTCTGGTGCTCCCACATGCATACAAACTTTGAAAAAAGTCTGTACATGATTTCTTTAGTTAGATATGCATTTCTTAAGTACCCCGCCTACAGTTACCAAACGAGCGAGTCAGTTTCGGCGCCCCCTCCTACGTAGGAAGGGGGCACAGTTGAATATTACCTCCCACTTCCCCACTCCCGTCCCATCAGAGCATAGCTAAGATTGTGTGGACCAGCGGACGAGCAGCTCCGGCGGGGGGGAACTCGGCGCTAGCCCTGCAGCTATGCTCCGGGAGTACAATCCCTTTCTCTGCCGGACTGCCGCCAAAGCTTCGGCGGCAGTCCGGAGGAGGGGACATGGAGGAGAAAGGGATTGTACTCCCGGAGCTGAGCTGCCGGACTGCCGCTGAGCTACCCCCGCCGGACTGCCGCCGAAGCTTCGGCGGCAGTCTGGCCGCCGTCGAAGCCGTCTGGCCGCCACTGAAGCCTCGGCGGCAGTCCGGCAGCTCCGGCGGTTTACTCCGGGAGCTGAACTGCCGCCGAAACTGGCAGGTCCGGCGGGGGTAGGTCTCCGTGGCAGTCCGGCAGCTCCGGCGCGGGGAGCTCGGCGGCAAGTCCGGCAGGCCAGTTCCCGGAGTGCAATCCCTTTCTCCGCCATGCGGTTCATGGACTTCAGAGAGTGGAGGCCAAAGTTCCTTTACCCCCTAACCCTTCCTCTCAACCATGGCTGAGATATCCCACACTACGAGTCTTTACTTGTTGTGGAAGTGCCAGAGACGTCAGACGCAGTCTTTATGATTCATAATATCATCCGAGGCGCACATAGCTTTTGGCCGTGATATAAGATATAATATTATATAAAATACCCATGTATAATATTATTGTTATTATATTATATGATATAGATATAGAGCTCCAGGAGTCCGCAAATGGCAACAATCCCTTCTCCATGCTGTGGTTCAGTCTGACAGCTCATTGGTCAATGGGCAGCAGCTCATTTGCATTAAAGCTACGGACACCAGAAACAGCGCATTCTGAAGGGACTGAAACAGAGGGGAATAGCAGTAGGCAAGTTTTTTTTCCTAAAAGCTATTTCCAGCAAACAGCTTCACAAACATGATTCCTGGAACTCAAATACTATGTTTACTTGTTGGGAAAACACCATAATATGTCTCCTCTTAAGCTCGAGGGTCCCCATATTTGGGGACTCTCGATCACTCTCGCAGCAAAAGGCAGAGAGCAAAAAACTCCGGTTTTAGTACTTCCAACATGTCTGCGTTTGCTTACAACCAGTTTTAATGTGAACCTCACTTATTTTGAGTGTAAGATGGCTTCCTTTCATGAAGCATGCATTGAAGTTGGTTTTGCGCTAGTTGTATTTGCTTCCTTACTGTTAGCCAATCATGTGTCTGGCACACATTTCAATACTGCCCCTAACATCTATTGGCTCTTACGGTTAAAACGAGGTGTCAAACATTTAAATCGACCAATCCCTGGCCGAGTTATTAGCCTGTGTAACAGGATGTTGCTCAGGAGAGCTACATCAGGAGAGCTACATCCGGTAGAGGCCTCTTTACGCACGCATTCTGAGTACTGAGAGAAATTAAAAATCAAAAGAAAAATCAAAAACTGTTGAAAATGTATGTGATGATCACAGATAATGACATAAATCAAAAACTTCAAATGGTGCAAAAATGTGCCAAAATGACCAATTTAGAGAGTCTGCCTAAATAGTCTTTACTAAAACCTCTGTCATTGTGCTCTGCTTAACTTTATGATGATCAAACTTTGCAGAGATAATGGTCACACCTTGTGCTATGATTTGATTTCGAATTTTAACTTCATCAGCATAATTTCAAAGAGATATTCATAGAAGAAGTGGGATTTATTTGGGCGGAAATTAAATCTGTCATTTATGCTTGTGTGCCAACTTCATTTACTCTGAGCCAGTGACATAAATACTGATACTTACGCATTTGAACACATTTCACAAGTGTTTATAATGACACCACAATTATTCAAATAGACCTTGTAGATGCAGAGATATTCTGTATTCATTTTGGGTATGTCATTTTCGAGCAGAAACCAAACAAATAGGCTGGAGCTTAAGAGGTGTTTGTCACTAATATTACCTAATTATTGAAATAGACTACAAACAAAACATTAAATGTGAGCTAATATGAACGTGTGTATGTTTCTTTCCCCTTGTCACTTTCTGCATCCTGTGCTAAAATATTGGCTTCCAAAACGTGGAATTAGGCTAAATATTAATTTACAGTATCTGCCTTAAATACAATAATAGGATGGCTGTGAGTTGTGTGATCATAAAAGTCAACTTGAAATAGGTAATTGATTTCCAAACCTTGGCAAACATAATTTACTAATGACAATATTACATACATCTGTAGACTGAAACCAATACTCTGACTCTAGTGAGCAACTCCAGTTAGTGTCGTGATTTTCAGTTTAAGGACCCCTACTATTCATCTCGAGGAAAGAGTGTACCGTAATTTTCGGACTATAAGCCGCGCCTTTTTTCCCTTTTTGCGATTCTGCGGCTTATATAACGGTGCGGCTAATCTTTGAACTTTATAGCTAACGGCCACTAGGGGGGCCTCCTAAATCTATGGACTTTTAAGCGGCGGGCTCCAGTGCGGCTTATATATGTAAACCTCATTCAATTTAGCTGCTGCGGCTTATACTCCGGTGCGCCTTATAGTGCGGAAATTAAGGTACTCAATCGGAAAGAATGAACCTGAAAACTGCTTGTTCATGACGGATTTCAAGAGCCATCATCTCTCCCACCCTGAAAATTCGATGGATCTGATCCATCGAATTAACGGTTGCCCGCTTGCCCGGGGCAACCAAAAGTCATATTTGGGCAAGTTGAGATTGATTTCTGGTTGCCCGAACGGGCAAGTGGATTTTGGGTGGATGTTAATATATAGGCTATTTATTCAAATGTTTTAGAAACTGCAGAACAACCTTTTTTTCTGCAAAATAACACAAAATATAAGTATTTGCAATTGATCAGCGCGCTGTCTTCTCTTCTCTCGGAAAGTGAGTTAACAGACACGCATCGCTTCAGTGCGTATATAGCCCCGCCTTCTGTCACTCGCAGTGCGTTCTCTGGCCGTGATTCACAGGTGTTAGCTAAAGGTTAGACAACAAAGCTAGCATCGGAAGTGCAGCACCTCCGCGAACGGTTTAAGTAGAAGAAAAATAGAGTAGTGATGGAGGAGTGCAGTTTGGAAGTACTTTGGATTGAGGCAAATTACCAAGGAAAGTCATATGCAAGAACACGGTTTTGGGTTTCATAACTGTGCACATGCACAGCAATAGCGATCTTTTTCACGATATTGGACCCTCACAAACTAAATATTACATGAAAGCTGAGCCTTCACTTATTCCAACAGTCGAAACCATATCATTCTGTGACTAAAACTCGCAAATAACTATTACTGTTGTGATATTTGTCCACAAGTATTACCTTTGTGATATTTGTCCACAAAGTTGAATCTGGTCGTATAAAACCACCATAAACAGATAACCCAGTGTCTGGGCCAAATTTTGCAACTAAACATGGTGTTTTCCATCAATGAATAAGAGAAGGTTTCTTAGGAAATAGGTAAATTGCCTTCAATCAGAAAACATATTCTTCATCGCAATCTAGTGGCCATATGTTTATTTGCGAGTGTTTGGCTTGGTGCATTCGAATATATTTGCCCTGAACTTTAAATAGAGGTGTCAAGTGTCAAAATGGTAAGATATCTACCTTTTATTTGTGTCTCATAGTAAGACATCGCTCCCAACTGATAATTATTTCAGGTGGAAATGTTATCTTCCACTTATGCTGTGTTCCATGGCTTTATTCACTTTAACCAAGTATCATCCCCATTGAATATTTCACTTGCACAACAATCTTTCTTTTGGCACAAAGATGACATTATGAAATGATGTTCTTTCCTGATAAAAACTTTTCCCCTGATATCAAAAATGGTATAGAATATCGATATTTTTCCAGGTATAGTGTCAAAGTTAGAAAATCCAGTATCGTGACTGACAACACTACTAGAAACGAGATTGTGATTATTCAGTTAGAGCTACAAGAAACGTGAAAGTTAAAAAAGACATATCTTTGCTACTACCTCTGACATTTAGTTAAGTACATTTGCATGAAATCATGCAGGTCTACATATAACTTGGCGATAGCTTTAATAGGTTACAACGGTGGACTGAAATCACTTCATGGCACGATGTGACTGTTCGATGAATAAGTAAACAAAGAGAAGTTTGTTATTTTTTAAACACAACTTGTGTGGAAGCTAACATTCAGCTTCAGTCTGAGCTAGGATGATTTTTCTGAGCCCCCCCAAAACCAGGCCGCGTGCCTGGCAAAAAGAGGCCTGTTCACGATTCTGATTATAATTTGGGCTAGTGAACATCACATTCGGGCAAGTTGAACCTGACCTGTACTTGCCCGATGGGCAAGTGCTTTTGAAACCTTTGTGTCAACCCCTGGATCACAGTATTCAAAAGCTGTCAATGCTATTTTATCCTACTCTGTTAATTTGCACTTCTCGCGAGAGCACAATTTGAATTTGCTCAGTGAGTCACTCTGTGAACGAACAATATACTTGTGTATATTCTGGGCTAGGGCTGGGATAAACGATTATTTTTTAAACGATTCATCTAGCGATTATTTTTTCGATGCATCGATTAATCTAACGATTCATTTTTTCAGTCCGATTCGATTTCGATTCGATTATCTCCCCATTAATTGACTAATAGCAATTTATACATGTTGATTTACATAAATATGACTTCCTTAACATTTCAATACATGTTTATTGCCTTTAAATTCCAAAATAAAAGTTCAAAGTAATGCAATTCTACGGTGCTCGGTCATCTGCAGCTGCTACCAGGTGGCGCCTCTTCAGGTGCAGGTGAATTGCCGTGGTGCTAGAATGGAAAGTCGTCTCCATTTTGCAAAGACGACATATCACGGAATCGTTTCCTTTTACATTGAATAATTCCCATACTTAGAGGAACGGGTGCGTGGCGCCTTGCACTTATGAAAGTCTGGGGAGCCACTCTCGTTGCTACTACGCTCCGGCGCAGCCCATCTTTTTTTTTTTTTTTTTATCGACGCACATTTTTCGCGTCAACGTAATTTATGCGTCGAAGTAATCGATTACGTCGACGCGTCGTCCCAGCCCTATTCTGGGCCTCCCCTGGCCCAGAATATTAACCAATATAATCGATGTATCAGTTATAGGCGGGCCAAAAGCGTTTTTACCGACCGGATACGGCAAGAGTCTTATCTATTGGTTAGCTCCACTGGTTTGGATACGTCACTTCTTGTATTCTGATTGGTCGTAGTGTTATTCAATATGTGTTATCCAGTGATATTTTCAAATGCATGTTTGTTGCCACCCCTCGAGTTGGGCCATTTTCAATTCTCGTTGCCAGATCCTACAATTTTCTAGATACGGCGGGTCTGGATTTCCAGGCTAAGCCTCCTTCAATTTACTTCATAAAAATGGCACAATGATGATAACAAATGTTACAATGTCTCAATTAAAAAAAAAAAACATTTATTGAACTGTCTGTAAATCATTGAAAAAATATATATATATCGCAAAAAAGAAAAAAATCGGCCGGTACCGATGCACGTAAAAAACGCACATATCGGCCGGCAGATACTACATCGGTCGTTCACTACTATGCTCACATGGGTTGCAATATTGAGGACTCTAATGATAGATTTTGCATGATTCTATGGCTGCAGCATGCTACTTTTGTGTGCCAATTAGCTACATGACTGACAACCCAGGGTACTGTGAGAGTTGTGAATCACAACACACATGCAAAAACAAAGAAACTTTTTGACCCGGAACTGAAAATAAAAAGGTCTTCATGCTACTACCTGTAGCATGATGTCGGAGAGCCAGCGTTACAGTCCAGTACAGTAAATGTGTTTACATATAGTTCCTTTAACATGAATTGGGGCTGTATCTTTCTGATGGTCATTCAATTAATCTTTAGTCTAGGACTGGACAATAATTAAATGTTCTTGTACATCGTCATCTGTGTTATATTAAAGTAGCCTTGTGAGCCCATCCTAATCTCTGTTAGCACCGCTTTGTCGAAAAAAACAACAACTTTGCCCCGATAAAACAACAATGGCCCCACTGAAGGAAAGTGCACTAATATACGAAGTATACAAAACTATTTAATACGAAACTGAATAACTATGTTTTGAGATGAACTGAAATCTGCCCTGAAATGCTTTTTTCAGAGGAGAATATGTGTTTGCTGTACATCCAACCCGATTCGAGAAGAGCAAGGAGAGCAATAGTGTCATTTTAGAAGTTATTTTATTTGCAATGCAAAACACAAACTTGAAGATCAAGATGATCTTCTGAGGTTTATATTAGTGATAAAAAGTCAACTTATTGTGAGACCTATTGTGTAATATAATTAGCTATAATGGAGGTTAATGCTATCCATTTAGATTAATTGGTTACACTTCCTGTTTTTGAAATAAAATCGTTTTTCCTTTCATGGTCACAGGTACATTTTTGGAAAGGGGCACGGTTCAGGTATAAATACGGTAGACTTTTGAACAGTGCACTAGTTTGGAACAGCTTGTGTGACAGGAATTTGACCACTATGACTGAAAGCACAAATTGCATCTGAAACGTAAACCCAGGACTTTTCTGTTATGTTGCTCATTTGTTTCGTTGTTTCCACAAGTGTAAATATTAGTTTTTTTTTTAATCAATTTAGTCAATTAGTTTGTATATTTTCATGCATTACGTTGCAATTTACGAGCCCTAAATTGTTCTTACATTATATAACTCCTTTATAACAGCATAACTCATGTACAAAGCGAGGTCAATACATTTCCACACTTTTTAAGAAGAGCACAGTATTGGAACTAGCTTGCTTAACGATGGGGTTAAAGGAATATTTTTTTTTTGCGAGATTGTCTTGGCTTTCTGTGATTTACCAAACACTTACAAGTGCCCTGTCTTTGCTGAATTCACTCTGCACATGTGCCCTCTCTTTATGTCATATTGCGTTGCGTGAGGGACAAGGGCTGTGATGTCATCCAGGGGTTTATATCCTCAAGTGGTTGTTGGACAAACATAAATTCTGTGCTCTATTGCGAAACAATGTTTAGTCAGGTGTGAGTTGCTTTACTGTTGACGGATTCTAATCGGTTGGAGTGTTGTGCAAATCAGTATCTTAGACACACTAAAGCCATGGCAAGGAGTCTGAATATCTCCATCTTGAACTCGACTCGGACTGTCGAGGGACTGCTCCGATTGGATGAAAACTACATGTGTTTTAACAAAAATTATATTTAAACATTAATACTCTTATAGACAGAATAATGGACTTTGTCTACGTAGACCCACACAATACATTATTCTCCACTTAATTTCCAAGGTTCCTTTTTCATTTTTTATCTGATCCCCCGCATCACAAACGCACACAGCATAAGTGTATCAGGCCCTGCTTGGAAAAAGCGGCTGTGTTATTTGCTATATTTTACAGCTGCTGTTTTCTGGTGTCCAGAGATAGGCCTGTGGGACCTGGATGAGTAAAGCAGAAATAAGAAGGATGCGGGGGGGGGATAGATGACAGAATTGTGGAAGCCTTCACTTCTCCCGTGCCCTGCATGTGGTTTTCCAACTTATTCACAGATCTGTTAGAGATTGTTATAAGGCAGCGTTGCATAGCCATGCGACCACCAGCGTCGCCCACTGATTGGATGCGGTTGTGGTAGTGGTGGTGGTGGGGGTGCTGGTGATTGTGGGGGTGCTGGTTGCAGATCAGTGACAAAGTAGTTGCGGGCAGCAAAAAAGAAAAAGAAGATAAAGATTTCTTTTTTTTTTGAAAGGATGAGGGTGGCTGAGGGCAATGATGGAGGCTCCATTGTGTAGCCCTGGGCCAGGGTTGTAATGGGATACTCAGGTAAACGCTAATCTGGGATCCAGCCATCCTACTATGTTGTAGCAGAACTTCTTGGGGGGAAACGGTTCAGAGCATTGGCTGGGCACCAAATATCTAGTTATGCCCTGTTCCTCCTCCTGGGATTTTTAATTAGTGTATTTCTACAGTGGTCAGTCTACAAGGTGTTGTACTGAAACTTTTCCAGACATAATATTACTGTTTACTAATGCCGACCGAGTCTGTGTTTGCTTTTAATAGCCGATTTCACAACAGTTCCCCGCTTCAAGCTACATGATTGGTCAAAAACAAACAAGAAAGGAAAGAACGAGAAGCACCCCATTAACCTAGATTGGGCTCGACTCCATTCAGACTTTAGGTTAATAATGTTGCATCTGATTCGTGAGACTAGGTAAACAGATGTAAACGGAGACCGGACAGGGGGTGTCAACAAACACAAGGGGCTCTTCTGGGGGCCCCATGCCTGCATGTGCAGAGAGGCACTGCAGAGCGAGGCAATATGATCCTTGAGTATTCAGGTGCCCACACACAAGCTGTGGAGCGATCAGCCAGTGAAATCCAAGATGAGCAGTTGGGGAGCAATTAGGGAGGGGCCACTTGGGGGGCTTATAAGGCTTCATTTATCTGTAAACGTTAGGTCCATTTACTTTCTGATTGTGTGCCATCTCTTCCAATCTAGTATTTTGGATGTCAGACACAAAAGTATGACTTTTTACTTGATGAATACATTGTAATCTATCAAATGCTTGGTTGTAGATATTTCTGCTTGATAGGCAATCGAATAAACGTGAACGGTGATCCTATTGGCCTTGCCAATGTGGATATCATTTTGCCATGGTTATGATTTTGAATTCAACTTGAATCTATATGTTCACATATTTCCTTGCTAGGAGGGGAATCAAGGAGTCTGGTGCATATTTTTCCTGTTACTACATGCCCATCTTTCTTGATGTGGCTTTGAATAGCGGAGATCCCTCGGGGCAACAGCAGAGCTTCTCCCGGGCTTTCTGTTGAGCTTTGTGTGGAAGATCATTCATAGCTCAGCCTCAGTCTGATTATAATGTGATTTACATCTGCAACAAGTGATCTGTCAGTGCCGCTACCAATGACTTGTTAATTTAGGTTCATGTTAATTTAGTTAATACACGAACACTGAACACATTGTTCATATTCATAAAGATGAAAATCATTTTGCTGTCAAATTGTGATCGGTAAACCTGAAAAACTGGCTGCATGTGCTGATGTGTGTAGATATGGACCATGTTCTCATTCAATTATAACTATACGTGAGTGAATCCGTGGTGTCAAAATTGGTCACATAAGAGGAGATTGGTCAATGAGAAGTGGCCAAAATGAAACATTTAACCTATCAGTCCCAGTGTTCCGTCTTCTAACGGTTGCTGAACGCAATAACAGCTTTTATAACAAACCCTACCGTCAAAACAAATAGAAAAGGATCTACATTTGACATGAGATAATTAAGATCGAAGAAATCGCTCATCCTAATTCTTTGTGTTCCCACAGGGAGGTCAGCATGAACAACATCACTGAATTGCCTGCAGACGTCTTTAAAAACTTTCCCTACCTGGAAGAACTGTAAGTACACACCGTTTCAAGTTGATATGTTCCACAATATGCATTCAGTGTATTTGCTTGGCATTAACTAGCATCTTAATTCTTCTCCGTTCTCAGTTGTCTCCTGTGAACAGTTCTGAGTAGTAGTCGAGTCGACACAAATTCTCAAGCTACTAACGCACGCGAAAACAAGCGGAAGGATTTTAAAAGGGCAGTTGCAATCACAATGCATTGTGTGAGCCATACATATACTTGTGTTCATATACGGGATTACCATTTTAGTTTTGTTGCACTTTGTTTGTTTGGCCATATCTTATCTGCTACGCTTCTTATTTCTTTACTTTTTTAAATCCCCCCGTCTGGCCCAGAGCTGGGAGTGTGAGATGGCAATCTGTCTCCGTGATATCAGGTAACACGGCAGCACAGGGAAGGCAAAATGACCAGCAAGTGAACATGGCTGGCTACTTCCAGCTCCACTTGTCCTCATGCTTGCTTTTCTTTTTCCTTCTCTTTTTTTTCACATCTTTCAGTCGGACCAGACTGTTTTTCCAAACACTCCTTCAATCTTTTTGTTAAAGGGCAATTTACTTTTCATCACACTGTTTAGAGGAATGCAAGGCAGGAAGGAAGAGAGCAAAGTAATGGTTTCTATGACAACACAGAGCTTAAAAGAACCCACAAGAAAACAGCAAGTCCTTGCTGTTCCTTTGCTCTTTGAGGATTTTTTTGGCTCAACTGCCCCAGGTAACAAAGAGGGCCCGAGGAGTACATAAAGTACAACTGTCATGTTAATGTTAAATAGAATGAAATGTGCAGTCCCAGCCACACACATGTTTTTGTCATCTAAATGCATGGGCCACTGCTTTTCCGTAGCTAGTTTTTGAAGAGAACATATATCTCTTCGAAAACTAATATTTTGATTGTCATATATTCTGTGTGTATGTGTATGTTATTTCTAAACCTTTTTGCAATGGAACATTTCACGGTTAGCTTCATTGGATGAGCTGAAAGTTAGAGGGGAGTCTGAGGGTAAACGAGAGAAGGAGACAGAGAGAGACGGAGACTGAGGAACCCAAACAGGACAGATCTGAAAGAATAAACACACTGCTCCTCACTAATAGTCACGCAACCCTCTTAAATGTTCCTTCTCTCCTGTATCGCCCTCAGGCAATACTAAGCCCAGCAGTTATGCTAACAGATATATGCACTGTCATCCCACAGCACTATCTTTATATACTTTTACATTTCTTTTGGTTTTATCACACTTTGCTGATTACTAAATCTAGTTAGCCCATATGTATTATTATTATTATTATTATTATTATTATTATTATTATTATTATTATTATTATTATTATTATTATGTGTCCATCAGCTTTTCTACATTTTATTCAAACAATTTGTTTAGAACCCCATGCCTAAATTACTTGGGCATAACATTGGCCACCTTTTCACATTGCCCCCCGTATTATTTTTCATAATATTTGTGTTTGCCAGCATGAACAAGAAAACTTAAATCATAGGATTATCAACTCCCAATGGCAAAAGGGCTTGTGTGTGTGTGTGTTTGTGTGTGTGTGTACACATGATCATAAAGGCATACTTTAGGTAAGGTGGGAGTGCGGTTACACTCTGTTGGATCATATACTTCTGGTTAGATTGACGCCTGCAGGAGAATGTTACTAATCCGTTGAAAGGACTGTACAAGAGAGAGACAACATGGCAGGCTATGAAACTCTGAAGGATATCTTAGCAGTTTGTCAAACTTGTTTAGTGACTCAAGACAGGGGCCTTAGATTGCAAAATGTCTCAATTGGTGTTCTACAACTTTCAATAGACAACTTTGTCATAGCCGCTGCATATCTGTCGGCTCCTAAATTGCGGTTGAAGTCATTGAGATGTTCCCGTGAAAGTGCTGAAATGTGTGGTCTTCCATGACTAGTCTTTCAGTGTTCATGTCAAAACACTTATTTCGACCAAAAGTCTGTCACACAACATATTTGACAAAGCTTGAGACACATGGGCTCTGTCACTGATTGGGTGGTTTGGCAGTAGATTATGTGCTTGCGGATGGTTCCACCACTGGAAGCCAGGCATTGGGTTTGTCTCATAGCCAAGTGGCTCTGGAGGGACCGGGCTTTTTAAGAAGTACTGGTAAACGATTCAGACCCTAATTTGACAGTTGTGGTCCACCACAATAACTGAAAACTCACAGACTTGTTTCTTGTTATTCCACAAAATCTGCGGCCCATACTCTGTAGAGTTGGGAAACTGAGAGACTTTCTGTGAAGTCTGATGTTGATTTCACAGTTCCCCTTTAAGCTTACACAGTAGTGTTAGCTAGCATGATCTGCCTGTCAGCTTGGCAAAGCATTTATGACACACTGCAGTTACCATAACCCTCTTAGTCCACTCACTGACTTCCTAATTCAGTGAAAGATTATGAGGATACCACCATTGTGTATGAACACAAATGGCAGATGGGATCCGATTTATTCATCTATGTTATGAAAACATGTTGTTAAGATGTAATTTAAATCGTGGGGATGAAACAACATAACTAGGATACAAAGATGTGCTCACAATGTTGTCGTGTCTTCTCTTCTTAGTTTCTTTAAGAGGAGATGGCACATTCTTTCCAATATAAATAAGAAGGAATGCATGTATAAACACGAAAACCCATCCATCCACATTTGAGTTTCTGTCGTGGGAAGACGATTTAGTCTGGCATGACCAGAGGCAAGAGACGCTGGGATTACAGGAAGCAATTCTAAATGGTACAACAGGAAGTCAGGTTTACTCATACACACTAAACACTCAACAAATGCTCAACAAACCTTTTAGTACCTGGCTTGTAGACATTTCCTGACATGCTATCGGTTCAACCCTACTTCTTGAATGTTTCGGAGCAATAGACTTTTTAGGGTGGATAATACTATAACTGTTGGTGTCTGAAAATGAGGAAGGTTTAAAAGGTTTGGGATTTTGGGATGCCTTCCTATATATATAAAAAAAAAAAAAAAAAAAAAGCAGTGTTCTACATGGTTACAATATAAATGATTTCAAAAGCCTTGTATTATATTTACGTTGTATGTTAACTACTCCAGGTTTTTTCAGTAAGGTCGCTTGAACTGTAATAATTCATTACCAGTAGAAATCTTTGCCATCCAAAATTCTTCAAGAACTTACGACTTTTAGTCGCTCAGGAATGTTCCTAATCCATAGAAATTACCATTGAAACCTTTTGCCTACATCGTTGTTCTAGAAACAACACTTATTATGGGCACTATTTAGTCCATTTAAGTACGAAAGCACGCATAGGCACCCCAGTTCTGTCAGCCTTTATTAGCGTGTTATTTATTGAGCAACGATAGCATGAGCTCTGCCCAGAAGACAAGTGGGCTTCTGTCAGAGACGGCTGGGTTACACGGGCTGACACCCGGCAGCTCTCGATGCAAGGGGAATTCAGCCTGTCCCAACTCAAGTTGCAGAGTGATAAATCTGTTGCTAATCTCTGGGGCCAGATAATATGCCAGAGCCATGCATCCCCCGTCAGCGTGCCTGCTGCTTATTTACGCCCCTGTTTCCTATGGACTATTGACAGGAAAGGGGAGGAGTACATGGGACAACTAGATGAATGCAAGCCAAGGCGAAATGAATTAGGCACAAATTAGTTCCAATGTAGTTTTTGATCTTGTGAGCTCTAAGATGGACTTCCCATCATTCCTGTGGTTGTCCTTGTATTTGTACCCGTTTGAATTGTAACAGTCGGTCTTTCTGTTAGTACAAGAGCAATTAGGTAAGATTGACTTCCTGTCATTCCTGCGGTTTTCCTTGTATTTGTACACATTTCAATAGTAACAGTCAGTCTTTCTGCTCGTACCAGAGCAATCAGGAAAGATGGAGTTCCCTTCATTCCTGTGGTAATCCTTGTATTTCCTAGCCAGACATCGCCAGACCAATTCCCAAATGGTATCATTTCATTTATTTATATATTTTTGGATCAAGCAGCAGGATTAAAGACCCAGAGCGAGAGCGATGGTATGAAGGTCCAGGAAGGGATCCAGGAAGGGATAACCAACACTGGTCGTAATCTGTCCTGGGTGTCGGATGATGTGAGAACAGGCCGTGGCACACACGTCCATGTCACCCTTGAGAGCCATCTTATTAACTAATATCAGCGACCGTATTCACGAACGCTCTGGCTGGGGGAACCCCTCACACAATGCCATGGCACATTCCTCAGTTATAAATAATGACCCATGTCATGATTACTTTGTGTGATTAGAACAACACTACCGATATTCATACATCACGTACATTTCAGATGGGACTTTTCTAATGTTTAATTCTCCCTGCCCTTGTGTTTGTCTATCCCCCTCTTTCTTCCGTGTTTCTCCTCAAGACGCCTGGCAGGAAATGACCTTGCATTCATCGACCCGTCTGCCCTGTCCGGACTGAATCAGCTAAAAATCCTGTAAGCAATGCTCTGAGATGTTGCACCGTTTTCCTCCTGAAAAACCCCTCTGCGTGTTTGTTATTTTTCCTTTCTTGGATTCCTGAATCACAGAGGTTTATATTCTTGTGTTGTTGATTTTTCGACAGGATGCTCTCAAATAATCAACTGAAGACTGTCCCCAGTGCAGCTCTGAAAGACCTCCATGCTCTGCAGTCTCTGTAAGTATACCTGTGCATGCAGTGTGGGCCCAGGGATTTGCATGCTAAAGTTGTATGACTGCATAGAAGACACTGCCCCGCATTCTGTGTCAAGCACAGAGAAGCCAAAAGAAGACACTGACAGCTAATCTGGAGCAACCTTTGTCTATCAGAGCCATACAACAATATAATTTTACAATGACTACATGCATCTGGAGATGCAATGTTCAAATGGACCATTGTCACCTCTTGGCTTGTTAGTTTGTCCCTTTTCTTTGCAGTATCAGCACAGATGGGCATATAATCTGGCTTAACCTGATGTCCAACATTGATCTAAACAGAGTTTAATTAACCTGCCTAACAAGCTTATGCACTTTAAAGTTTCAGACTCAGAAATCAGTTCATAGTAATGTACATCGTGTCTATAACAGGACAGCATCGAATTTGTTTTTTTAACTGAAAGATAATCTCAGCAGCATATGTCGTTCACAGCATGTGTATTGCTATGGCTATACGAGTGGCTGGGATACGGCTGTATAAGTAACTAACGTTTGCCATGCTAACCTCTGCTAGGTTCGTACGGCCACGTGTTCACTTTAGCACCTTTTGTGTTTTTTTATGACTGGATCTCCTCCCCTATTTGGATCCCCACATTTAATTGCAATTTGATTGATTTGAGGAATGTGAACCTTTGCATTGAAGGGCCCTTTTCCCCTCTCTGCCATCTTGATCCAAGATGGGTGGGGGAACTGAAGGCCGAATTACGAATTTATTTCCCCCACCCAGCTAGCGCTTAGATGAAGGCCCATTTCAGCCACATGCGAGTAGCTGGGACTTCCTCCATTGCTTGTGTCCAGACATAGTGTGCATCCCTTAGGACTTGAATGACCCTGACAAGGAAAACCTCACACCAAAACCAACATTCCCCCCGAGCTCCCCCACTAAGAAAAAGAGGGCCAGCGACACACTGTCAGGCAGGAGTGACGGGAACCTGCAGTTCACATTTCTATACACATTGGAATAGTAACAGTCTGCCTCTCTGTTGGACTAGCCTTATTCTCATGACATGCATGAATATAAACCAAGAACAAGACGTTTCTGCAGCATAATTGAAAAGTATCTGATCTGTGCGTGTCTAGTTCAAAAGTTATAAAATGCTAGTGCTCTCCTTATTGGCTAAACAACTGTATGCCAAGTGTGTAAGCACTAATGGAATGCAGCCTTAGGCTCCTGACCTCGTTTTGAGTTGGAGGAGCACGGTAACGGGTGCAGCTCAACATTTGGGAGCAGGCATACAATACTGCAACCTGTCAAAAACACCCTTTCCCTCCACCTTCACTGCTCAGCTAAGAGTGTGTGTGTGTGTGTGTGTGTGTGTGTGTGTGTGTGTGTGTGTGTGTGTGTGTGTGTGTGTGTGTGTGTGTGTGTGTGTGTGTGTGTGTGTCTGACAGATGATTATTGCACAGTGTATTTAAGAAGGATCGAATGAGTTTGGGTTCAAAGAAGGGGTTTTTGATTTCAAGAAATATGAGATCCTCTTCTTGATCCAAGTTGCTTGCACTTGTCTAGTAGGGAAAAATGGAACAGATACTATGAATGTTTGTGTGTGTGTGTATGTTACACATATATTTATATATATGCATACATGCACACTAGGGGTGTGCCAAAATATCGATACTGCGACATATCGCGATATTTCGTCTTGCGGGACGTTATCGATATGCTGACGCCAAATATCGATATTCAAAGGTCCCATGACATGAAAATCTCACTTTATGAGGTTTTCTAACATAAAAATGAGTTCCCCTAGCCTGCCTATGGTCCCCCAATTGCTAAAACTTGCGTTTGGTGTAAAACGAGCACTAGCTGTTCTGCTCGCCTTTGAAAAAACGGAGGCTCAAGTGCGCTGATTTGGAATGTCTGTATTCTTGACGTCATCAGGAATCTCAGCTCCTCCCCTTACTCTGCCTGGCCCGCCCAGAGACGTTGGCCCGCCAATGAGACTCGACCGTGCGAGCGCCACATGTGTGTGTGTTTGTGTGAATACACACACTGTAACGCAAGTGTTTCTTGTCGGTTCTTTGACGTGTCTTGTATTTCCACAACGAGACTGTTGTGGGGGTTATGTTATCTCAGCCATGGTTGAGAAGGAATTGGGAGAAAGGAACTTTGGCTTTGACTGGCTGAAGTACATGAACTGCGTCATGCCGCCGGTTGCCGCGAGGCACCATCGCCCGGCAGCGGGCAGCCGGCAGCCGGCAGCGCGCGGTTCAGTCGACTTCAGGTTGATGTGAAAGTGGAAGAACCAGAGACGTCGCAGTACCCGACAAAGTCGTTTGTGATTCATTATATCGTCTCGAGGCGCACACCGCTTTTGGCCGTGATAATATGTATTAAATGATATAGATTTCTATGTATTATATGATATTATTTAGATATAGAGCTCCAGGACTGTATCGCAAGTGTTGTACACTTCCTTGTTATTTGGATAACCGTTCTGTCGGACTCTCGTCTCTGGTATTTCTACAACGAGACTCGTATTGGGGGATATCTCAGCCAAGGTTGAGAATGAATTGGGGGGAAGGAACTTTGGCTATGACTCCCTCAAGAACATGAACTACGACATGGAGGAGAAAGGGATTGTTGGCGGCGAATGTCTCCAGCTTGAGACCCGCTGGGACCACCGCCGGAGGCGGAGGTGCCTAAGCGCTGCTCGGGAACAATCCCTTTCTCCTCCTTGTCGTGGTTCGGTCTACTTCACATTGATGAGGACGTTGAAGAACCAGGAACGTCGGAGAACCCAACGCGGTCGTTTGAGATTCATAATATCGGATCACACATCTTTTGGCGGATATAATATATATTATATAGATATCTATGTAGGCTATATGATAATATTTTGATATAGAGCTCCAGGACTCCCGTGTGTTCTAGAATATTTACAGAACACGGCTAAAGGCTGTGTGCGCCTCGCCATTGCGATACATCCACTGTAAACAGAGCGAATGAAACTAAGCAATGAAATGTTTTCTGCATTTATTTTGTTTTCTAATTTTCTGTTACTTTGCATCAGGGGCGTTGCTAGACCTAGAGTTTTACTGGGGCACAGGCCCCCAACTGCCAACATTTTTTTTTTTACGTGTGCACAATATGAAATAGATGGATACAGAAGGTTATGTACGAGCTTCAAAATCATTGTCACTGTCATACTGTAGGCTATATTAAAGCACTGGTAAAGGTAAAGACGCAAAGATGGATTCATGAGTACCGTACAATTATATTTATTTAAACACATACACATCTCAAAGATTTACAAATAAGGTAACTGACAAATAAACAAAAAGTCTCTTTATGACCTTCACCTCTTTATCAGGAGAAGTCTACACATCTATATTTATTTAGAAGCTGTGTGGAAACAGCATAATTTTGCCAGAACGACATGTACTAAAAAGGCAAGAAACAAGGTTTAAAACTAATAGAATTTCTGACTTAAGGTGAGGTGGCTCATTGCCACCAATCAACCTGGAAAATGTTATAGAACCATCAAAGCTCTTAAAATAAACTAAATAAGGCCATACACTACTGCATAGAGCCTTTTTCAATGATAATTTTTTCACTATTAAGCTGTATCGGTGCGCCTTCATGGTGGCAAAGCGGTCAATAACGTGGCTTTGACTCGATTTGCATAGTTGCTCCTTTTCAATGGACAAAAGAGAAAGTTGGTGAAGCCTTCCTTGCCCCATGGTGGACCTAAGCCAGGTGTGGAGCCTTCTCGACACACTGAAAGATCGCTCACAACTACAACTGTTTACAGGAATTGTGAGTGCAATGATCTGAATTATCTGTGTCAGTGTTGGGAACATTGTTGGATCCAGTATGTTAAAAACACCCTGTATATCCATCATTTCCTTTTTTGTGTTAAGGAAGTTTTTGTCCACTAAAACTTCAAGTTTTGAATACAGACAATTTTTCATTCATTATTCATTTTCCGCGTGTGTGCGTGCACGCATGGTGTGTGTGTGTGTGTGTGTGTGTGTGTGTGTGTGTGTGTGTGTGTGTGTGTGTGTGTGTGTGTGTGTGTGTGTGTGTGTGTGTGTGTGTGTGTGTGTGTGTGTGTGTGTGTGTGTGTGTGTGTGTGTGTGTGCTATAAAACTACAGGCTACAGACGCTCAGTATTGAAAAACTGGTGCTAATTATATGGGCAACATTCTTTAACAGCAATCAAGTTGTCATTGTTTGTGTCAAACAAGTTGTGAATTTGTTGTAACGTTAAAAAAGGAGATGACTTACTCTGGGCTGTTTCCAGCTCCCGTGGTTTCCAACGAAACATGATCAACAAAAAAACAAGGAATTGAAAGCTACTTACAATATGCCTAGGTTACATTAATTTCCCCTGATGGCAGCAATGTTCCACTTTCAGCTGGAATTCACGGTACATCAAAACCACACGTCTTCTTTAGAGTTCAGTTCCCTTTATTTATTCACACAGTTCAGCAGCGGCATTTATTCAGAATCAGAGCCCAAATTAAAGCTGCATTTAGGGCGACTATCACTACCCAGCAGAAAAATAGATGCACTATAAATGGTTTTGTATAGCAGTCACGAACATGAGCATAGTTGTGGATATGCTGGTGTTAGAAAACAAAGTTGACGGGAATTAAAGTGCTGCACATCGACTGTACAAATGTAGATTATTCATCACAAGAATTTTAATTCAGAAATCGAATAGGCTAATTAACTCTGAATTGTGAGATAAAATTCAGCATTCTGATAATAAAGTCAGAATACTTGGATAAAATCCGAATTCTGATAATTAAATCCAGCATTAAAGGTTCATTTAAGAAGGTTCTCCCCAGTCATTTGTCGCCTGGTCGCAGTGTCGAGTTTTTTTTTTAAAGTAGTTCACTAGTCGTAGCGTGCAAATAAATTGCAGTGTCAGAATTCTGAGAATTTTGTCAGCATTCAGATTTCTCAGAATTCTCTTACGCTGCAAATTAAAGCGCTACTACTAGCAAACTAGTTTCAGCGTGACTGGAGAGAACTTCCTTAAATTAACCTTTAATGCTAGATTTGCATCAACGCTATTGCGTGAATTAGTATGGTTCTCTTTCATGGAAGCCGGAAGTGGGAGATTCCTTATTTTTTTTACCATTATTGTTTTATTAACAAATTTCTCCTACAGGGGATTGATAAAGTTCTATCTAGACTATTGAACAGAAAGAAACACTTGGTCATACTTGACACACTTTACCACTGAAACATTCAGAAGAGTCACGTGGACGAATCCGTAAATAACCGATTTTTTTCATTGGTTGTTGCGTTAAATCTTACCCAGATACAGCAGGGGTATTTTCTGATTGGCTTTTATGTAGCCCCTTTCGTTTTTTGATTGGCTGGTAAGAGGCAGGCTCGACTGAAGACTCCAGAGGCAGCAGGAGATGCACTTGATGAATCCTGCCGATTCCATAGCGAGAGCGGCGCTTCTGCAGATGAATTTAATAATGATCAATGGAATTTTACTGGGGCACTGGAGACTTTTACTGGGGCACGTGCCCCAGTAAAAAGGGGCTGACGACGCCTCTGCTTTGCATAAAATGTTTTTGTAATAAATTCTGAATTTCTTCAGTGACACAGATATCGTGATGTATCGTGGGTGAAATTTCTTGCAATATATCGATAATCGCAGAATCGCTGTATCGTGATATTATCGTTATCGTGGGTAAAATATCGTGATAGTATCGTATCGTGGGGTACCTAGTGATACCCAGCCCTAATGCACACGCACATGTGTGTTTATGTAATGTGTTGAATAACTATCTCCCTGCATTAAAAGCAAATCCTTTTTCCACAATAGCTCTGAAGTACCATTTAAAATGACTTTTCGTCGTTTTCTATTAACTTGCAATTTATTCATTTTAACATGCAGATTTAATTCAAGTTGCAAGTTTATACGGTTTCTCTTGAATTCTTCAATGCCCCATTTTGATTGTTGTTTGGTTAATCTCCCTGGGGGCCATGACTGTGTATACGACTCGTTCTGTAGGAAGCCCTTTCACCTCGGGCCTCTTCAGTCCTAGCACGACTAATGGAGTCGGAGCTAAACACACGGTGGAAATCCAGCTTTCAGCTATTATCACCCCTCATCCACCCCCCTTGTCCCTAAGACCCCTCCCCCCGTCTTGTGTGGGTGGGTGGCTGGGTCAGTGGGGGAGTGTGTGTGTGAGTGTGTGCCTGCATGTTTGTAGGATTGAAGAATAATGTTTTTATCAGCACCAGGGCAGTGTTGGCAGGCTGTAGCCCGTGCCCTAAAGAGCTATCTGTCAATCAATAAAGCGACTGTTTTGCTCACAGCAAATAATAAACTTTGCAAAAGGGTGACAACAAAGAAGAGATTACTGATAAAGGAGTGTGTTGGTGAGGTTTAACGATGGTGCTGGCATTTGCACGGTCGCTTAAATCACAGCATACGTTTCCCATTCACAAGTATAGCTCAATCTTACATAATGCAATGCATGGTTCATCTCCCCACAACAATTTTTAGCACTTTCAACATACTGGTTTAGCATTGTTTTGTTTTTGTCAGACATCTCCCAAATCTTCAGCAATGTACTCCACAAGATACAATTATCCAACATATGTGGATGTGAATGATGAGTGTGTGTAGTTCATATTTGAGTATTGTAGAGTAAGTTTCAAATCGAAAGAACTGTAGGACAGAGGTTGACCAGCCATTATAAACATATAATCGACATGAGATGTGTTGTGAGACATGAGTCTTGTTTCGGTCCTCTAGGCGAATGGATGCCAACCACATCACCTCGGTCCCAGAGGACAGCTTCAAAGGACTTCAGCAGCTACGCCACCTTTGGTTGGATGACAACAACCTTACGGAGGTTCCCATTGGTTCCCTCCGACACCAGGCCAACCTTCAAGCATTAACATTGGCACTCAACCGCATCTCTTACATCCCAGACAATGCTTTTGCGAACCTTACCAGTCTGGTGGTGCTGTGAGTGTTTTTTACATTTATTTTTGTGTGGAAGAACATGTGTCTAAATCTGTGAGTGTAACTTACTGTCTTTATTTCATTTATTTCAGGCATCTCCATAACAACAGGATAAAAGAGATTGGGGAGCACTGTTTCAACGGGCTGGTCAATTTAGAGACATTGTAAGTTGTGTGTGTGTGTGTGTGTGTGTGTGTGTGTGTGTGTGTGTGTGTGTGTGTGTGTGTGTGTGTGTGTGTGTGTGTGTGTGTGTGTGTGTGTGTGTGTGTGTGTGTGTGTGTGTGCACCCCACCCACCTTCACTTCAGTCTGCCTGATGTCAGTGTGTCCACTTCCTCCTGTAATTGCTCCAGGATAAATAGAGCAAAGTCCATGATTGTTATCATATCTGCCCTCCTGTTTGCTGCTTCCTCTTGCCATTGTTGCCACACAAATATACTTACTTTAGCGGCAGTCCGGCCTGTTGGCAACAGACACTAACTTTGCCAAACTTTTGCAAAGCCATGAAGAAAGAAATATGACCCCGTAAAACCCAAATCAGAAAATATATGGTCATTATCGATGCAATCACTGCACCACGATTGAATAGTATTTTCCCTATGGTGCTTTCTTCCCGGTAATATCCTAGTTATTGGATGTTGTTAGACTACTTGGAAAGGTAAATGTGTGATGTGAAAGTGTGATCACAAAATGCACAGCAGTAGATGCTAACTTCAGGGTTGCTGTTTTGTATTTTTACTCAGAGACCTCAACTTCAACAACCTCATGGTTTTTCCCAGAGCAATAGAGGCCCTGCCTAAACTCAAGGAACTGTGAGTATATTGATATTATTTGTCTCCTTGTGAATCAAATTCGACTTGCATACCTTTAGCCATATCTTTGCCAAGAATCCCAGTGTCTAAATTAGGTTGAGATGGTGTAATTTGCATTTGGAATTTGTTTTTCTGTATTCAGGGTATTTTCAACAAGAGGTTCTGCAAGGGGCTCCAATAACATTTTCTAGTGTGGAAGCTGCTTTAGATTTTCCCTTCCTTTAACACAAAGGGAACCATTTAATGTGTAGTTTCTTTGTGTCCTCAATCTCAGAGAAGTTCCCCACCATTATAGCCATGTTGCGGGGTACCCTTACTCTCCAAATACACTATAAATTTCCAGGGAATTGTCCTAGTTTTCCTAATATATGTACTGCTTCATCTGAATGGTTTGCTGTGCACAATTCACAGCCTTTGTGGCTCAGACAATCTAAGCTTACTATGATTGCATTTTTTTAATAAATAGGAAATACGTTAATCTCCAACCGATTTTGAATGTATGACATTTACTATTGCTGTGTGTGTTCTGTCCACAGTGGTTTCCATAGCAACGATATAGCTTCCATACCTGAAGGTGCCTTCCACAAAAACCCTCTGTTGCGAACCATGTAAGGTCACACCCCACCCACTGTTTGAGTGCTGTTCACTTGCCTGCACAAATATTGACGTATACTGGGCTGGCATGCATGTACACACATGTCTGCTTTCACAAGACAAACACACACACATGTCTGCCTTCACAAAACGCACACACACGTCTGCCTCAACAAGACGCGCACGTCTGTGTTCACAAGACAAACACACACACGTCTGCTTTCACAAGACACACACACACGTCTGCCTTCACAAGACATGCACACACACGTCTGCCTTCGCAAAACACACACACCCACACATCCACCTTCACAAGCCACACACACACATACACGTCTGCCTTCGCCAGACACTGATCTGCAGAGTGATCGTAGCTTGGCCTCAGAGTTGTAATGTCCAGAAGATGGTGCCATTTTTGCACGTTGAAATTATTCTGGAGGTTGAATATCATCCCATTGTGCTTGCTCCTACAGCCACCTCTATGACAACCCTCTGTCGTTCGTCGGGGCTACAGCTTTCCAGAACCTAACCGACCTGCACTCTCTGTAAGTCCCACAGTCTGGAGTCCTCCTTATCGGCTTTACTGCCTGATAACGGGCCCTAAGGTGGTCATAGTTCAGCGTGACACCTTTGTAATACATAACTACATTACAAGAACCGTAATCAGTTAACGTCGTACGTCTGTTCGATGCTGAACATGATGCTCATGCTTTGGAATGACTGTCATGTAATTCTACATGTGATCTGTGTGCCAGGATGCTGCGTGGCGCCAGTCAGATGCAGGACTTCCCAATCCTTACTTCCACTAACAACCTGGAAAGTCTGTAAGTAGCTGATCTCCACATCCCCATTCACCTGAAAACGTCAACTCATCCATGACCGTCTATCATGAAATAGCACCTCATTATAGTGCTAACATGCAGTTGTTGCTTTGATTTTCAGGACCCTAACTGGCACCAAAATATCCTCCATTCCAGCCCATTTGTGTGAAGACCTGAAGTTGCTTCGCACATTGTAAGAGAGACCTCCTCCTCATCGTCATTATGTGTAACCGTACAACAGAATAACACCTGTAGATATTTGTTTGAGTTATGAAATGTCGTTTTTGAATACTGTCCATTAGTACAAAGTTTCGCTAGTTCTATTTTTATTTTATTTAAAATGTTAAATTCCCTGAAATTATACTGACATAATGTGTTGTTGTCCTCTGACAAATTGTCTGGTATAATCATCCCCTACAAGACCGGGTTTCGCTCTTCCTGTTTATTAAATATTTGTTTGTAACTTATTTGCCCCAGCCATTCCATTCTCTCTACTGGAAAAAGTACCTGGTTAATGAAATGAATGGATTGAGTTGGTTAAATGTGATCATTTTGTGAAGACCGTGAAGGTTATTCTGTTCTGTTCTATGAAAACAGGCATACGTGACTTGTTTTGATTGTACATATAATTCCCTTCTCCTGTCCTCGTCCTTCAGAGACCTGTCCTATAACCAGATAGAGGCGCTACCGTCTTTCCACGGATGTGTCGCACTGCAGGAGCTGTAGGTCTCAACTACGCACCTTGCCTTCAAAATAGAATAATGTCAACAGGGACACTGGGGAAAATACTAACTCATATTTCATCTCTCTTTTAAACTATTTGCAAATTGTGTCCAAACAACAGAAACCTGCAACAGAATCACGTTCAACAAATCAACCGAGACACTTTCCATGGACTCGGTTCTCTTCGCTTGCTGTGAGTGGCCATGAGAGAAAAACACACACACGCACGCACGCACGCACACGCACACACGCGCGCAAAAAAAATAAATAAAAATAAAGACCAGATTAAGACAATATATGCTGGTATTCTAAATGTAAATTGTATTTGTTCTCCGCAGAGATCTGAGCAGGAATGGCATGGTATCCATCCACAGAGATGCTTTCCTCTCCCTGACCGCACTTACAAACCTGTGAGTTTTGTTTCCCTTCTTCTCCACTCCAGCATAGAAGACAGCACACTCCATTTGGACCTTTATTTGTGTACGTTGTTCTATTGTTGTGTTCATACGTGTGACCTGATCTCCCCCCTCCACTCCCACCATCCCAGAGACCTGAGTATGAACTCTCTCACGGGGGTCCCGACAACGGGTCTGAATTCGCTCAGCCAGCTGAAGCTCTCAGGGAACCTGCAGATGAAAAATATGCTGAGTGCAAAGAGCCTGCCGAAACTGCGGTGAGACTTTGTTCTGAGATTTTACAACTCTCTCCCTGCGGTCTTCCACACTCCCCCCCCCCCCCCCCCCCCCTCCTTTCTACGGTTCCCATGGATGTGGTTGTGTGGTGAAATAGTGTTTCGGATGGAGAGCAGCACTTTGTTAAGCCCGGCCATTGATGTTATTTCCGTTCCGTAGATCACTCTCTGCGCCGTATGCCTACCAGTGCTGTGCTTTTGCGGACTGTAGCCCCATGATGGGTCATTCAGAAGCTGACGACCTGAAGCAACCCACAGGTGAGACGTGAACTGCATTCAACTGCCTGACGCGATTTCTAGGCACTTCAAGCAAGCGCCAAATTTTTATGTTCTCTTTGTTCCTACCTCTTCTACTCTGTGTCTCCATCAGCTTGATTAGATGATAGGTTGCACTGGTTTATTTTCTCCCAGTGCTAATATAGCTATTAGTTGTATCTTCCGGTGCATGAATGGCTAATGATTGCCTGTTCTTTCTCTTCAGATGGGGAAGATGTTGAGAGAATCTCAATGATAATGCGCTGCACCCCCTCACCAGGTAGGCAGCAACATAGCTGAATGATTGCTCTCCGCGGTCATTGTGACACACTCAAGGCAATGGATGTAAAGGCAATAAAAACAACTGTAATCCTTCTCTTAAAAGTGACCCCACTGATCCTTATTTACGATTGTTTTTCTTTGTGGTTACTTTATTATGTCTTTATTCACTTTAACACCCATCACCTTTCTTTATCAGTGCATTCAAATTGTGCGTGTTATCAGAAGTGGCTGACTAGATATATGGGGCAAGAGGGTTTGTCGGTGGGCAGCGTCTAGATGAGCGCCTTGAGATCAACAAGTAGAACTAGAGCCCTCCGCCCTGTCGCCCCGGTCTCCAGGAGCGTTCAAGCCCTGCGAGCATCTCCTGGGCAACTGGATGATCCGCGTGACGGTGTGGTTCATCGGCCTGGTGGCGCTGGTCTTCAACTCTCTGGTGCTGGTGGTCACCTTCGGCCCCATGCGTCGGGCCTCGGGCCCGGGCCCCTGCCGCCCCCAGGGCTCCTCCCTCTCCGGGGCCCGGCTGCTCACGGGCCTGCTGGCCCTCGCCAACCTGCTGACGGCGCTGTACGTGGCGGTGCTCTCCCTGCTGGACCTCGCCACCTGGGGCTCCTTCGCCGAGTTCGGCGTGTGGTGGGAGATGGGCCCGGGCTGCGCGCTCGCCGGCGCCCTGGCCGTCTTCTCCTCGGAGTGGGCGGTCCTCCTGCTGGCGCTGGCCGCCGTGGAGCGCGGCGCGGCGGTGCGCGCCGTCCTCCGGAAGAGCGCGCCGTCCCCGCGGCGGGACGCGCCGGCCTGCCTGCGGGGGGACCGGCGCTTCGGCGCGGCGGCGGGCGCGCTGGCGCTGGTGGCCGCCGCCGCCGCCGCCCTGCCCCGCGCGGCCTCCGGCGAGCCCTCGGCGTCGCCGCTCTGCCTGCCCTTCGCCGGCGGCCGGGGCGCGGCGCTGAGCGTGGCGCTGGCGCTGGTGCTGCTCAACGCCCTCGCCTACCTGTTCACGGCCGCCGTCTACACCCAGCTGTACTGCCGGCTGGGCCGCACCGCCCTGGCGGACCCGGGGCAGAGCGGCGCCCTGCGCCACGTGGCCTGGCTCATCTTCACCAACTGCGTCTTCTTCTGCCCCCTGGCCGCCTTCTCCTTCGCCCCGCTGCTCGCCGCGTCGGGCGCGGCGGCCGGCGGGCCGGAGATCGCCAAGTCGGTGGTGCTGCTCTTCTTCCCGCTGCCCGCCTGCCTCAACCCCGTGCTCTACGTCTTCTTCAGCCCGGCCTTCAGGGAGGACTGGCTGCGGCTGAGGGCCGGGGTGCGAGGGGGCGGGGCCAGAGGGGGCGGGGCGAAGGCGGTCGCCGGGGCCCAGGGCGCACGAGGAGGAGGAGGAGGAGGCGCCGGCGGCGGGCCCGTGGCGCTGGGGGCGTACGGCTGCGGCGGGGCCTACGCGCCCCTCTGCGGGGAGGCGGTGGCGGTGTGCGCGCAGTGCGAGGCGGCGCTGCGCGCCAGGACCTGCGCCTTGCCTCCCCCGACCTCCTCCTCGTCCTCCTCGTCCTCCTCGTCCTCCTCCGCCTGCAGACACTTGGTGAAGTCCCACAGCTGCCCCACGCTGATGGCGGGGGCCGCGGCGCCGTGCCCGCGGTCGGAGGGCTACTGGGCCGACCGCGGCACGCCCTCGGCCCAGTCGGAGTGCGCCGACGAGGGGGACTCGTTCCTGTCCGACAGCTCGGACCAGGTGCAGGCCTGCGGCCGCGCCTGCTTCTGCCAGAGCCGAGGCCTCCCCCTGGTGCACTACTCGTACAACATACCTCGCATCAAGGACTAAGACAGCCCGCCGGAGGTGTGTGTGTGTGCGTGCGTGCGTGTGTGCGTGCGTGTGTTCGTGTCCGACGAGCCTCGTTTGTGTAATGTGCAGACTACCCTGTCAATAGACTCTTCGGAAAGCACTTATTTTTCTAAACAAAACGCCTAAAGGGAACGGTGTGTCATGTGAACTGACAGGGCCGCTGCTGGTGTTCCAGGATGTAACTGAGCGTGCGCGCGAGCTAGCCAAGAAGGATGTCACTCAGGAGGTCCTTGCTACCAGTGCCTGCTTCTCGGTTCAAGTTGGACTAAATATGAGTATCTTACGGACCTCAACCTGTCACTTCTAGCTACGGTTCTTGTGCCCATTTCCGCTTCACCTGTACGTGCTATTAGTGCTCAAATATCGTCTATATATATATATTATTTTAAACTTCTATGTCGCTGTGGAACTTTATGGTAATTGTAGCAATGGTATTCATCTTCATTTGTTTAGTTTTAATGAACTGTACCTTCAGGAGAGGTTTGGGGGTAAACAGAGAGAGAGGGGTCTTAAAGGTAGGGGGATAGGATAAGGACAAATCGTGCAGCACACCAAACCCTTCTCATCTAATCGAAATCCACTCTTCCTTCTCTGTCACGGTTAAGTACCCTGTACTTGCATTTTGTGAAAGCATGACAAATGATTCGTCATTTAATCAGAAGCGGTTTTTCACTGTACAAAAAAGTATGACAACGAATGTGATAAAAAAGTAGCCAATATCACTGTTTTTCCAACAGCCGTGCTGGGTTGTATCGTGTGCTGCTTTAATTTATTATTTTGTGCAGCAAGAATGTGTGGGTCGCAGTAACTTCAGGTATATGAATGGTGGCCTTTGGATGATGAATGCACATAACCCCAGCACTCGCTACCATTAGAGCACCTCTCGTGAAAATTCAATCCAAATACTTTTTCCTGTTCCTTTTGTATGTTAGTACTGTAAATGTTCAATGATGGCTCAACATGTAATTTGTAGTCTTAAGTTGCACATATTGCGTGCTCACAGTCCGATTCAAATTTAGCAGTCGGCGATTGACTCGTTTTTCAGCATAATCTTTGTAATAAAATGAACTTCATACATAACTATCGCGGTAGGGGGCCATCTAATGGTTATCGGTGTAACTTTTCCTCCGAGGACATTTTGTGCGAGATGCTACATAGGGTGGTGCGGCGGGTGTGGTGTGCTCTGTGCTGGAGCATGAGTGCACAGACGCTATGGTGGAAACACCCATGTAGCATGTAGCCACATGCTGTGCCACATGGATGCAGGTCACCTGAGAGCTCAGGAATTTAGGCAGTGTAGGGAAAGTCATCTATCAACAAATTGTTCTTCTGTCCACGTTATGCATCGGAATTACTCGCTTTGAATTTATTTTCTACAGGCTTTTTTATATGTTCCGACGTTTCCTTTGACACCAAACCTTAATTATTTTCCTCTGTTCAAAATGTCAGTGTACTTTAGAAATGTTATTTTGGATTGTGTATGTAAATTATTTTCAAAGAAATCTAACAAATCAAAATGGGATGCAAACTAAGGGAGCTACCTCTTCCAGTCTGTTTTTCCTATTGTTATTATAATGTTCCTTGCATTTCTGGCTTCATGTTGATGCATCTGGCTGTATATCATAATTTCAGTTAGGTGCAAATTGTGGTAGGACTGTATGTACTATATACTGTGATTTCTTTCTTTTTTTACCAATTATAAACTATTAAAGTTCCTTTGCATTTGTTTATTTTAGTTTTGTTTTATTTAAGAAAGAAGTTAAATTCAGGAACAACAAATTTTTTCAAGGATATTCAAACAGGGAGACATTTTTCAAGATGTCCCATTAGCAGGTGCTAAAGATCTCTAATGCTACAGATTTTTACGACTTCGTACTCAGTAAGAGCCCGAGACCCCTGTTCCTTTTTTTAATCCTAACGATTAATATACAAATATTTAGTAAATTAAACAACACTCATCTTGCAGACATCTGTCGATTGGAGAAACTCTTTGCCCCAATGTGAATTGTATTTAACCTAGTCAATTGAATGCATCTACCATGCAGGCAGTTGTGGCCACAAGAGTCTTTCCGGGATACACTAATCCCATCTTTTCAGAAAAGGTAAAGAAATCTAATGACATATGTATTCACTTTGCCAAGTTGTTACTGTAATGTAATAGGCAATCTGCCGGGACTCCACCTGCTTCTCTTGAAGGCACAGGCAATCACTTTGGATTATGATTTAGCAGATGGTTTTATGCAAGTCCCTTTAGGCATCTGTTAAATGGCTAAAGGTAATGTTCTTCAACCCCCAGCCTGCTGCTAGGGGAGCTACGGATGGAGTAAAGTCCCGGAGCGGTACAGTAGCTTAATGACCCATGATGTGGACCCAGGTAAGATACTGAGCATAGCTTTTGAATTGGTTTTGATTTGCCTTTATTCAAACTTGTTAGGGTCAAAGTATGTTAATTTGGCAAATTTGAAACTGTACTTGGTGCATACAGAGGGGACTGGTGTGTTACATTTAATTATATCTTGGTAGTTGGGAAGAATAGATAATTACTTACAATTCGTGGAAGACCAAATTAAGAAACTGCATTTCTCCCGGTCTTCATAAATATCTGAAGACTAGTCTTTTCTGGGAACATCTCACCGGCTGGTATCGTTTTTTATAACACTAATATTTAGATGAAATAACTATACAGGTGGCTGTCACCTCTTGAAACAAGTATTGTAAAAATGTGATTATTATTGCCAACATTTCCTTTTTTGTTTCCATTTGTATTTGCTTTGATAGTTCTCAACCTCAGATGTAAATCTATAAAATCCTCTGCTAAAAGAGTTTACTGATGGTGCTGTATTTATAGGAGATTTCATTGCCCAACAAATGTTTTCACTTATATTCATAATCAAGAATCCTCTTGCAATGCAGAAGGACCAAATTGACACAATGTAAAGGGTTTACATGAGTCTTCTATGGTAAACCTCACTCCTGAACGCTTAAATACACTTAAATTTGCCATCCCATATGACTGCGTTCATTTAGTTTAGCAGTGTTGGCCTTCCAATCCCGGGGTGTTGTATTGTATGGTCGTCAAACAACCTTCCATTACACCAGTCCACCGGCCGACTAACCTTATTTGATTATAGTCTTTTATTTCTCTATACCCTGTCTTTGAGCCCATCTGTTATACTTCTAACACCCTTACCTTGGAACCATCTTTAGAGAAGAGATACAACAGCGCTTCAACTTAATCACACATATAACCACTCTCTAACGTAATACATGAAGATAACCATCTCTAGCCTCGTACCTAAATTTAACTACCATTAACTAAATACCTACACATCACTATCTCTAACATGAACTATCAAACTTGAACTTAACCATCCCTCACATAATACCTAAACTTAACAGTCTGTAACCTAAACCAAACCATCTCGAAGAGGGCCTAAATGTAATCATAACTGTATACACTGTTAACATGACAAATAATATTGGATTAGGTTTAGGTTGTCGTGAGGTGTCGTAAGCAAAGCGTTACCAGGCTTCTAGGTTGCATCACAACCAACTGGCTGTCATCACATCAGTCTACCTACTTTTTAGCAGTATAACATAGGATTGAATGCGTTTAATTACTGTTTTCACAGATGTTTTTATTATTTCTGAATACTAATACTGAATGCCAGAACAAAAATCCACAAACCAGCCGAATGATAAATAAGACTGAGACAAACAGTTCTCATTATTGGTAAATAGGTCACACAAAATGGTAAGTGGTCAAAACACAAAATGTGAAAAATAACGGATATCATCGTATTTATCTTGAACACATTTGCCCACTTGGCCCTGAAATCCCAGGCTCTTCTTCAGTCAGATCCTCCACATTTCTCTTTTTTTTCTTCTCTCTTTTTTTCCTCTTTATAGATTTGAGCTGCAAGACAAGACAGAAAGGTGTGTTTTTATAAATGGCCACAAGCAACGGTCACAGTGGACCCAACATATTCAAGTCGGACTTAAACTCAACACAGCAGTTATAGGTGAAAGCAACCTCATTGAAAAAGTAAAGGAGGAGAAGGCATCGGCGGATCAGTGGTAGATTCCTCTGAGGAAGCATGTCAACACAGGTTGAGATGCATTAGCAGGGCGCAGTGGCGTCACCCCTTTTGCTCGGGGCGTGGCGGTTCCGTCCCGGTGGTTTCACCGGTGTGAGGCGGGGGTTGGCTTTGCTCTTGTGTCATACTCACAGCGAACTTCGAGTTTACACTCCACGACGTCCTCGCCGCTGTCGTTCACCGCCTTGCAGGTGTAGACCCCTCCGTCAAAGGTGCAGGGCTTGCGTATCTCCAGGGTCAGGACGCCTTGCTTGCTGAACATTCTGTATTTTGCCTCGTTGGAGATGTCCATCTTGTTTTTGTACCAGGTCACTTTGGGCTGATGAAGCACAAACTATTGTTACATATCAAGTCGTTGTTGCCGTAGACGTAACAATTAACCTGAAATAACATGTCATAAGCATGGATAACATAAGCTAAAGAGTAGCATTCACACGCTAATAAATGTAGAAGTCCTTTGGATCACTGACTAGGGAACAGGGACCAGTGGCAATTCATCTTTTTTTATTTTGTAATGTTTTAGGATAGGACATCAAGCACCATAATCATCGGTTGATGAGGATAAAGTTTGATTCACATTCTCCCCTGACACAGTTAAGATCCCCCAAATCAGGGAAAGGAGGAATTGTAATCCTCAGAGGATGGAATGTTGTGGCGATGTCGACTTAGCTCAGGAGGTAGAGCAGTTGCCTTGTAACCGAAAGGTTGCTAGTTTGTTCCCACGCTCCTCCTAGCTGAGTGTTGATGTGTCCCTGAGCAAGACACTTAACCCTAACTGCTCCTGACGAGCTGGCTGTCGCCTTGCATGGTTGACTCTGCCGTCGGTGTGTCAATGTGTGTATTAATCGATGTAAGTCGCTTTGGATAAAAGCGTCTGCTAAATGCCCTAATTGTAATTGTAATTGTACCAAAGTAGTACCTTAGGGATCCCTCTAACGGAGCAGCTGAGCGTGGCGTTGTACCCCGCTATCACAGAGCGGCTGACCAGCGGGTGGGTGAACTTAGCTGCCTCCGAGAAGTCATGCTGCTTGTAGTTGGGGGATTTGTAGCGGCTACCTGGAGAGAAAGAAGTGAAAACCTGGGGATGATGTGTCTGTTTTGGCCCTTATTATGTCCAGCTCTTTGTTGAGCTAGAGTTAGTCGAAACCTGATATTAAGTTACGAATGAGTTCAATGGTGAACAAGTCGTCCATCTCATGATGAAGAGAGCATGAACCTGTGATTGATAGCGTTGGTCCATGTGCAACAATGCCCACCTGCTTTCTCGATGTAGGCGCTGTCCTTGGAGTTGCAAGGTTCTGGGCTTAGGCCGACCTGGTTTATGGCAAGCACTTGGAAAACGTACTCGTTCCCCATGACCAGGTCAGACACCACGCAGTTGGTACGTCTGTGCTGCTCAAACACTGTGAACCACTCCTGTTCAAGAATCCACATGACTCAGTTTCACGTATCCATACATTCCATATATTTTTTAAGCAGCAGGGCAACTGATCTATGGATAATCTGTGTTTTGATTTAAATTCACAAGGTGTAATGTTGTTAATGCAAACAAAGCAGCATGATCGATTTAGAACTACCTGTAATGCCTTACATTCAACAGATAATGCTCTTTGTAACATGATAATCACAAACACACACAACACACACACACTTGTCACTCTGGGGTGCAGGATAAATGAAGTGAACCTAATAATGAAGTAGTGAAATATGACCAGGGGTATCATCAGGAGAGGAGGACAAATATCTGTATGGTCGGACAGTCAGCCAATGTGGGGTCAGTGCTATGAGGCTATGATTAGGGCATTCCAGGTGGCTCTGTGCTCCGTCAAACAAGTTGGGGAAGGTGTTGGTTTAATATCTCACATCCAACACATCCAACACCCAGAATGCATCACTTCTCCTGGCCCCCAGGGAGGGCCATGTAGTTATTTGTCACAAGGGAGGCTAAAATATCCCGGGCCGCATTCCCCCTCGCACTCGGTGTACATATATTTATACGACCCATTGGAGTCTGTATAATGGGGAGTTAAGCTACCTGAGGCCGATTGTGGTTAATGGAAAGCGTCCCAAGAGAAAACCAAACAAGCCACTCCTTCAAACAGTGAATGAGCAACAGGATAGATATTGCTACAATTAGGGCGGCCATTGATACGAACGCTTGATATTTTCAAAAAATACATCAAGTATTACTGACATATCCGGTTGTCTCAAGGCGGGTAGTAAATGTCTTGTCTTGGTGTTAGTTTTCAAGAATGATCTAAAGATGGATTTCAATGTGTGCCTGGAAAGGGTAACCCGGGATACTTCATACCATGGTCTTCTTGTCGGCCTTCCGAACAAGGTAACCAATAATATCACAGTTTCCATTGTCCTTCGGTGCCTTCCATTCAATTGCAACGTTAAAACTCCAAACGTCCGTAATCTTAAGGTCTTGAGGGGATCCTGGAAGATCTGTCCAAAACAAAAGTGTAACCTGTTAAAAAGGACATTTATAACTTCTAACTTTAGTACCAAGTTTTTCGTCACCAAGTTTGAAACCCGTCTGCCTCAGTAGTCCTCACCCACGATCTGTATATGGATGCTGGCTGTGTCTACAACGTTTTCAATCTGCACCTGGAGATCATATTTCCCAGAGTGTGTCCTCTCCGCCATGCGGATGAAGAGGATGGTGTCTGTGTCGCTGTTGCGGAGGCTGACTTCTGTGGGTTTCAGGGGCTCACCATCTCGGCTCCAGCTCACCGTGGGCCTTGGCTTACCCTGCATCCATAGATGAGGATGAACACATTATATCAGTGTCACAGCCGTACATCGGATGCACACATTATATCAACATAACATATGTATATGAGGATGAACATAGGACATCATTATAACATCAATACATGAGGAGAAACGCATGACATAAGCCTGTCGTCAATATATGAGGATGAGCAAACAATATAAGCGTAATATCCCTATATTAGGATGAAACCATGACATAAAATGAACAATATAATTCAATACACTGAGTCACAAGGACGATTCATTAGATCATGTTAATTGGTCCATATTGGGGACATTTATTTGAATGCATCTTTCATATACGTAGCTAGCCCACTTGACATAAACTGATGACCAAAGACAAGTTTAAGGAAGAGCAAACCCCCCAAATTTTGGGATGCAATTTGAAATAGCTGCAATGAGCAATGTTAGCTAAAGTATGATACTCCTGAGTAGATTTAATGAACTGGATAAAAAAATGTAATTAGAATTGGATTCAGCTGGCTTTTTGACTCAGTTTAAAGTGTACCTGGAATGGAATCACAAGATTGATGCTCTCTCCAACTTTCTTAACCAGAGTCTGCCGAAGGTTTCTTGGGATCCAGATTTTGGGCCGCTCTGTTCAGGCCATGTGAAGAGGAAGAACATTAATACATATTCAACACAGCAACATGCATGCAAGGTTAAAGTCCCCAGCTAGATATAGATGAATATTTATATATATATATATGTAGATATAAATATGTATGTAACCTGAATAGACCCTTTTCAAAGAGGTGTCATTGCAGGACAAACACAGTGTTCTACTCTATGAAAAGCATCTATAGAGACACCTATCTTTGAACCTGGTTAGATTTCCTTACGTTTATTACAAGAAGAAAAATAAACCTTACTGTAAAAAAATAGTTTCAGATATCATTTCAGAAATACCCACGCATGATCTCCTGGATGCTGACGGCCTGGGCCAGTCTGGCGGGGGGACTGGGGCCAGCCATGTTGTAGGCCCGCACACGAAAATGCAGCTTATCTCCAGTGCAAAGATTTTTGATTACCACAGAGTTTCTGTCAATCAGACCTTCAAAGGCTGGCACCCATTCATCTGCTGTGATAAGAGAATCAAAACAGAAGGCAGTCGCTTTTAACTCTTGAGTCGAACGCGAATGAGACCATGTCAAGGCTTTTACTGCAAATGGATTTTCATGATATCTGATTTATACGTGTGGACAGGAAGGTAACAACACAAAATGGTGTCTTAGCTTCACAAATCCCTATCAAACTCCAACATGCAGGCAATTTGAAACCCGCTTGATGCACTTACCATCATAAAAGCTCTCATGCTAATGGTATCCAGACAAAAGCCTCCTCTAAATAGGTGACTGGCAGAACCTAATGCTATCAGGGCTAATGTTGCCTGTTCCCAGACTGAAGGGTATGATCATGATCATTTTGTAATTTAAAATTGTTTCTCTCACATGTAATAGGTCATGTCCTTGCCTTGTCTTGCCCCCCCCCCCCCCCCCCCATTATCAAATTGCTATGGTGTGGGTACTTACTGCCCTCTTTGCAGTACTCAACCCCGTATCCTTCCAGCTGAGCTGCGCCCACCCGCTCAGGCGTCCTCCACTTCAGCGAGATGGTGGTGTTGCTTATGTCATCAATGCACAGCCCAATGGGCTCGCTAGTAGGAGCTAGGGGAAGACAGAACAAATGTTAATGCATACCCTGACTGTTTGTTCAAAACAAACACGAGTTTGCAAACCAATGTTGAGCATAAGAAGAGGGGATCGACTTAATACTATATCTTTTTCATCAGATCTGAGGTCACTTGTTGCAGACACTTAAGTGCCGAGGGGAGCAGAGCTGTAAAACAATGTAATAACCATCTGTTGGTGAGTTGTATCAGATGGTGGTGAAAACTGTCGGACAGATTCAGTAAGCCACAGTGCACAGGGAGGGTTTGCTTGGAATGTCTCAACTCTTACCTCCGGAAGAGGTTTGGAGACGGGACATGGATCACCAGAGGAGCATGTTCTAGACCTTGCAGGCAGCTGCCAGGAAGTTTCAAAAGCCTGCCAGTGCTTTGGTTGCTTTGGGATTTTCTCGGTCATGCAAGTTTTTAGGCAAAAACACATGCCAGTGTGTTGGAAGGAAAACTCATACAGTCCGAACTCTGGAACAGGGGATCTAATCTTTAGGTTCTTGTGACAGTCTGGACAATCACAGGGGCTGAGGAATTTGTCCTCGAAAGGGACTAGGGTTAGAATTAAGATCCAGCAACTTTTGCAAAACATTTCTGATTGGTCGAATGGCCTAGATGCAGGATTTTATTTTGATGGCTTCTAAAAAAAAAAATCTTAATTTGAAGGCGCTTTTATATCATATAAACGTCACCAAAAGTGAGGAAGTAAGACTGGTGAGGTTGTTTCCCTTTTTTTGATTACTAATAGTTAACTCAAAAGCTATCGATCATTTGAAGAAAGATGGTATCCATAATTAAACTATTACATAGCCTGCAGTTGACCTGGAGAAAGCTATTGACTTTGTTCCCCTGGAGAACTAAGTCTTGGTCTAGGCTGAGGAATTTGGTGATCTAGGAACTCAAAAATATAGACACTTCTCCTTATCTTTGAGTGCTTCCCAGCTGAGTTTATTTGGTATCCTTTAACAATACATCCTGCATGTTCTGTCTGATTAAAGACCCTGTGGCTGCTGTTCATGGCTCCCGACTAGGCTTTGAAAAATTAGTGCTCCCCAAGAGGAGCTGGAGGTTATGTTGTTAGGGAAAAAGACATTTGGGTAACTCATCTTTGATCATTATTATGCAACATTATTGGAGTAGAAATGGTTATAGACAGATTGATGTTGGGCCGGTGCTGGAGAGTTGTGGAAGCATGCAGATTTTTGAGCCACCATGGACACAGCAGGTCTTGAGGAAAGCCAGTGGTCCAGACGACACAACTGGGACTCATCCTGGAGCACCTCCAAGCTGGGCTGATGCATTCAAATCTGCTGCATAGCTTTGGGTAGGCAATGACGTGTTTGAGTCTTCTGCTTATGATTATGTCAGTAATCTGGTTTAACTCTCATTTGACCAATTGTTGACCAATTACATTATGGCCGGTCGGGTCATGATGTTCTTGTCTCCCAAGGTTATCAAATTGCATAATAAACTATTTTTGTCACTGCTTCTCTAAATATATCAACTTCATGACTGCCACTTTATGGCTCAACTCATTGACCCGTTGACAGTCCAGAAAGTTCTGGCACCACACAAATCCAGAAATATGCTGAAGGTCTTATGCATGCTCTTCCTTGACACATGGTTTAACCATCCAACTAAATTACCTTTGTCTGACTGCTCAAAGTTTTACATGCAGATTTTGACAGCAGACAAGAATGTCCATGGGGTAATATGAGGTATAACTAATGATAAATACTTATATTACCAACTCATACTTGTTTCACAGAGATTTAGTCAAATGTTGACCTGCTCAAATTTGAGGGGTTTGCTAGGCAATCCAGCCACAGCCTAACCTCATATTATTTCCCCATAACTAAATATTACACAGACTGTAGGCCTATTTGCTTTATTGTACAGGCCACGCCAATCTCATCAAGTTTGAATATTTGTTATCTTATCTTTTTCTTTCAGTCATATTGCCAATAGAAGCACATCTATGCACTTCTATACTCATGTTTAAAGTAAGTTATATCCTAACTTATATTACCATTATATTTTTCTTGTTTATTTTTTAGTTGACAGAATAACATCCAACTGCCACCACAACAGAATTCAAAATCAAAAGAAGCCTACTGCAAACGGCTTCAGGTTCCTGCTCAGGTCCCTGGTCAGGTTCCATCTCAGGTTCAGGCTCCGTTGACTCTCGGTTGGATGGTGCTGTAGGTTCCCCCGCAGCTGGGACAGAGATTTCTTCTCCAGGAGCACCCTCCACTGGCCGCACCTCATTCTCAACACACTCTCCCTCTGGTCCAGTATCTCGGGCCACAAGAACTAGATCCTCCTTCAAAACACACTCTCCCTCTACTCCACCATTTCGGGCATCAAGGTCGAGTCCCTCCTTCTCAACACACTCTCCCCTTGTTCCACCATCTCGGGCCTCAAGTTTGAGATCCATCTTCTCAACATGCTTTCTCTCTGTTCCACCCTCTTGGGCCTCAAGGTGGAGTTCCGCCTTCTCAGCAGACTTTAACTCTGTTCCATTATCTGGGGCTGCAAGGTCTAGATCTTCCTTCTCTTCCTCCTTCTTCTCGGGATCTTCTGGTGGTGGTTGGGTTGTCTCTTCTGCCACTGGCTTCTTCTCGGCGGTCATCGGGAGCTTTGGCTTCGTCATCCTACTAGCTTAGTTAGGCCTGCTGCTACTGCTGCTGCTGCTGCTTAAACTTTGTCTGCGTACTTGGGCTTATTGTTTTACCTCACACCTTGCTCTACTCGATTGTCTCTCTCTCTCTCTCTCTCTCTCTCTCCCTCCTCCCTATTGTCTTCCTCTCCCAGTAGTAGCAAGGCTCAAGGTCCAGCTGGCTGAGCTGCATGCTAACATTGTCTTATTTATAGAGAAGGATGCCGTGGATGGTTCCCTAATCAGCTGTCTTAGGAGAGATGGGCTGCCGGGATACATTGAAGATCGCACTAACACTTCCCGGATGATAGAACTAAATTAAAACAGGTAACGGTTGATTAAATGCTTCTCTCTTATAGAGGTGTCTGTCACAAACACCATTTTATTTGAGCTGCTGTGTCTATGTTCACTTTCAAAGTGTTGCATGTCATGTTACATGTCACAAGAGAAAAGTGCTTTTGAGTTGGTACAGATGCTAACCGCCTTATATGAACCTTAGCCTACTTGCCATCCCACGTGTCCAGTAGAGCGTATAGCATTATTATCAAATAGGGATAATAGACGTAAATGTACGAACCCTGCATTTTTATCAAATCATATATTTGCAGGGCCAGTTTTGTTCAGATAGGAGACCTTAATTTTAAGACCATCATGCTTTCATTTCCTTAGCAAAAGATCGATAAAACCTAATATTTTAAATGTGTGTGCAAGCCACAACCACTCATGCACAAGCACACACACAGGCACACATACATGAATGCACTTCAGAAGCGTTCATGTGAGTAAGGTTATGGATTTGTAGGATGTGTAGGATCTTTACTTGCATAAATAATTTAAATAGCAAATAAGTTAAGGTGTAAAAAACCCTTAAACATGTGACCTTTCCCTGACTCTCTCCATTACCCAGAAAGAATCTTGTGGGTTGAAATAATGGCAGAAATATAAGTTCTTTCTGATTTTTTTTACAATTTCAACATTTAGTCATGGTATCAAGTATTATATTTTATGTGTCTATGAACATGTAAGTATCAGAAAATGGGCAGTTGGTGAGCCGACGAATGTTTAGCAGCTCCCATAGCTGTAGCTATGTTTTGTCCAACAGAAGTGAGAACATTTAAACTACCCTGGAATGTAACCGATGTCAATGGCTCGCCAGCCTCTCAATTTCAGACAGGTGAGTTAAACAAAAATCTTCACAGATTTACATCAAGCATAATTGTGTCCACCCCCTGACACTCAAATAAAAGCCCCTCGCCTGATGAAACTTCTAATAGGTCACCCATACCTTCTGTTCCACAATGGGACAGAATGTATCATCCACCTTGCCACACCCTTACACGGTCACTGTCTTTGTCTTTATCTTGCGTTGCACCAATACAATAAGTGACCTGCAGTAAAGTTGTTCTGCTTGAGCCAGAGCGTACGTTTTTTAAAAGTGTCATGGTGAACGAAGGTGGAGTGCCATGAAGAGACTCACCGACTGGTACAAAGGGCTGGGAGGCAGCGCTGTGGCGCGACATGCCGATGGCGTTGACAGCGTAGACCCGCATCTCATAGGCCACGCCCTCGATCATCCTCTTGGCTTCGAAGGTTGTGTCGGGGTAGGGGTCAAAGTTCAACCTCATCCATCTGTAGCTTTGTTTTTTCTTCCTCTCCAGCACGTAGCCTGTTGACGGAGCGAGTGATTAATGAGCGCCGGCTTGATCGGAGAAGAAACGCTGCTTGTTCCTCCGGCATGTGTTCCTACCGATGACAGGCTGACCCCCGTCAAACGCAGGGGGATCCCACTGGACCACACAGCTGTCCTCACCCACACTCAGCACCCTGGGGGCCAGGGGGGGGTCTGGCACGTCTGGGGAGGGCATGTGGACGTTAGAACAACTGAGAATATCAGAGACCGCTGGACTACATTATTCATCATAGGTATTCGTTTATCGTTTATTTTGGGGGGTGGGGGATGTATCTGGTCTTACAACTGCTTTGTTAAGCAAGAATGTGTGTGTGTGTGGGTGATGGGGGGGGGGGGGGGGGGGGGGCAGGGAACTCCTTCTTACCGACAACTTTGACGTTAATTTCAGCGGTGTCCTCCCCGGCTGGGTTGCGAACAATGACCGAGTAGCCCCCTTCGTCCTGCCTCTCCGCCCCCTCAATGGTGAACACACAGTGGCCCATGGTGCTCTCCACGTGCACTCTCCCATCTCCCTCTGACACCACCTGCACCGACCGTGACACACACATCAGTGCTTCCCTCTTTAGTCCCAACACCACCATCCCTTTATGAGCAACACATCATACCATCCCGTGTGTCGCTTGCAAAATATTTATCACTGCAAATGGTACTTTCGATCCTTCACGTATTCACACAACGTCAACGATTTGTAATCGTGGTGTTTGTCGTTTTCTCCAACACGACACTATGCATTCAAGAAGTACACCCTGTGCCTTACAAACAAAGCTGGTGGACCAGTGCAGATTCTGTGCTAGTAAGGGTCAGTATTTTATACAGTCTATGTTGAGTATCCTTAACCTCTAATACACCCACCACGTGCTGCTTTATTATTGCCTAGGGGTTCAAAATATTTCCAGCATGACATTATACTTTAGAATCCAGCTCTTTTAAAAAGGGAGGGATCTACGACTAAGAAATGGCCTGAAACGCAATAACGTCAAAATGCAGAACCATCTGCAGCATTAGTCAGTGACTACTCAACACGTTGGACGTACTTACTGTCCACCTCTGAGTTCCCTCTGTGATGTGTGTGTGTGTCCGAAGGGAGATTCAGAACATGCTCTTACCTGGCCTGATGGAATTAGCTCACTGCTACATGCATGACTTTCATTTTCTTCCAGTACTTTGTGGTGATCTAAATACAGGACAGAGTCCAGGCAAGGCATGCAATATGCTGTCTTCAACATGAATTACGAAAGGAAACATAGAGGTTAGCATTCTTCGCCCGGTGTCTACATTTGAGTGCACCATAAAGCACAGAAAACAAAGAAATAAGTTGTTTCTTTAAGGCTTACGAGACATTCAACATGCATTGTGGGGGTACTGGGTTTTCAAAAGTGATATGCCGGCAAACTACATAAACAGATCAGAAAAGGCGACAGGTGCATTTTTTTGTTATCCAGATACTGTGAGGAGACACAACTTAGGAGGGGCACATGCACAAGGCTAAGAGACCTGTCAAAGCTCAAGCCAGATCTAGATAGAGCTTACCTTTCCAAGCTCGTTCACGGTCCAAGAGAGGGGGGCCTTTCCTTTGTTTGCAGCATCCTCTGGCTTTGTAGCACTAGCCTACGTGTGAGCAGAGCAAAGCGGTAACAGAAGAAAGAGAACATCTTCTTTTCCTTCTTAGCTGTTAGTGGTCTCTTACCTGTTCACAGTTCTGAGATTACTGAGTACCAATGACTTATGTTACTGTGCCAGATATAGTATTTTATATATTAGTTGGGAAGAAGTATAACATTCATTATTATAATTACTATGAAGCCAGCTTCATGTTAAGGCTGGTTAATTGTATTTATGAACCTGGAGAATTAACAGAGGCCTTTACCTACTGGACTCTGGATCTGTCCAAATTGTGTTTTAAGGAATTTGACCAAAGTAGGGCGAACAATGTGATTAGGGTACCTTCCCTCCCTTGGTCCAAATCACTGTTGGGGCCGGATCACCAGTGATAGGGACGTCCAGCCGCAGTTTGTTGCCAGCCACGACTATAATGGTAGAGTCCGCACTGCGGCCCATACAGTCCAGATGGATCTTTGGGGGATCTGAGGAAAATGAGCCAAGACGTTTAAAAAGCTGTCCTTCTTATTACATTATTTAAATTAGAATGTTTTCCTTTTTTTCAATAACAAATAAAGATAAATGAAATTTTTATGGTATACCTTGCCGTGGAACGTAATCAATCTTCACCTCTTATAGACGAATACATATAAAAGGAGATACATGTGTAATTTTAGTCTTCAAATAACCCAGAAAATTCTTAGAATAATTGTTACTGGTAATATGAAATTGAAGTATCATTCGAAATTGACTGAAAAATCGATTTTGTTTAATGTCTAGTGGCTATAGAATAAATTGACCACCCAGGAAATTGAGCTTGGCAGAGAGGTTGAAAGCGTAGCCCTCTGGCACGAATGTGTAGTCTCCCTCATCCTCGGGGGTCACAGCATCGATGGTCAGCTTGTGAATCCTGTAAAGTTTAAAGGTCAATATGAAATATCTGCAACATTTGTCAGTGCTTTGGAGCCTCAGCATTCTAAAGGGAGTCCCATGTACACCATGGTAACCAATGGAGGACGTGCACATGTTTTAATTTACTATCAGGTAGTATATGTTTCAGATTGTCCTGTATTCAAATGGCATGTGACAAAAAAGTCAGGCTGTGAGGGAAAACCAAAACAACTTATTTTAAAACGAAAAGTGATAATAATGGGTTACATAGCAGTGCTGGGAAGTGATCCTGGGCCTAATCTCCACTTAAATGCAGAAAGTGTTTTAAGATCAGAAGTAAATATTGACTCAAATTGCCCCCTGTGGGTTAAACACATGCTGTTGCATGCATGCATTATTATTATTATTATTAATGATAATAATAATAATAATTGTAACGTGATTTTAATTATTTATTGAATTATAATCAATTGAAGACTTTGGCGGATGTGCCGTATAGGAAGCTGTTGCAATAGTTCTGTGAGTAATTCTAGGTGATTCTAGGTGAGTGTTTCTGGATGGGGGCAATGTTTCTGAAGTAGAAAAAGAAACTGGGTCCAAATGAGATTGTTGGGTCAAAGATGGCGCACAGGTTTTGGATGTGAGAGGATGGGTGGACAGTGGAGCCATCGATACTGAGGGAGAGACTTATGGCCGATTTAGTAAGGGATTCCAAACCAATGCAACCAAAACAGGGGTTTTGGTTTTTCTTCAAATATGGAAGCAAACCTTCCGAAAAAACATCGGGAAGGTGGTTTGCCACACATGGGTCAGGGCCTATACTAGCAGATAACATACAGCAATAAAGTACCTTTACATTAAAGGTGCTGTAGGTAGGAGAGAGCAAGCAGATTAGAACTGAAGAGCACAAGGTTTAGAAACTAATCCAAAAAACACCATGCATCTTGTCTTTATCCTCTTTCGAGAAGTGTTGCATTTTTCCCACCTGTGAAGGCCGAGCAAGATGGATTCCCTGAACCAATCCCGGAACAGATACCCTGATTGGTTAGAAATTTAGCGGGAGCGGTCTAAAATCTAAATTGGCCCCTGCAGAGGCAGGTGCAGACAACTGGAAACGGATATTCTAACAGCGGTTTCACTCAAGGATAGCTGACGGATAGCTGTATTCCATGTTAACACATGACACTCCAATAATAGCTCTTCAATCTTTCCTACAGCACCTTTTTATAGAGCCTTCCTGTACTTTTCCCCCTTCACACACACCTGCCAACGTGAGTGATATGGGTTCTGGAGCTCGCCTTGACCTCCACACCGTTCTTGTACCACGTTCCCTTCACCTTCTCATCAGATACCTCACACTTAAAGAACGCCTCTTCCTTGGCCTTCACGGTGAGGTCTGCGATGCTCTGGTAAACCTCCAGGTCTTTCTCTGGGTGGGGTAGAAAGCAATGTTTACCATTGAGTATTGGGATTTTGATGTAGGGTGGCAGGGGTATGTAAAGTATATTTTTGGATTCAATTAACTGAGGGATGTGTGTGTGTGTGTGTGTGTGTGTGTGTGTGTGTGTGTGTGTGTGTGTGTGTGTGTGTGTGTGTGTGTGTGTGTGTGTGTGTGTGTGTGTGTGTGTGCGTGTGTGTGCATAAGGTATAACACAGGGCTATCAACTATAGCCAATGTTGTACTCTGCTGTATCCTAGCAACTGATAGTAGGGTATCAACACTTTTCTGATTTGTGGCAACAAATATAGCAGCAGAATTTCAACAGCGTTGTCGATGTATTCATGAACTCCTGAATCAAAGCAGCACCTACATAGACGCAAGAGTGTACCCTATATACGTACAGGAACTGAATGTTACAGGAGCTTGTTAGAGGTCTGGCAACAGGAGGCCAGCGAGCTGTGCATAGTCAGCTGGTTGGTTGGCTGGCAGACTCAGTCTGATTGTCAGCCAGATCATTTGTACTGAATTCAGGACAGGGAGAGGAGACTCTGTGCTACAGCCCAATGGGGATGCCTACGTGTTCACACCATGATACACTTGATACTCAAATATACTATATGTGTACCCTATACCCTGTGTATGCCGTCACGTCATTAAAGATAAAACAAAATATTTACAAATATTTGTGCATAACAAATTTTGGTTAGACGGTTATGAAATTGGCTGAATAATTTATAATATAATAGAATTGTTACTAGAGGGTTAGGGCTTAAAACATTATTTAAATTTCAGACAAAATAGTCATCATAACGTTGATTGTAATAAGGTATGAACTTGGACATTTATCTGCATACCCTGCTTGTCTCAGAAGGGATCATGGTAAACTAATCATATTCAGAAATAAATATTCAACATTCTTAATAATAAACTGATCATAAATGATAATTTAGAAAACATGTAAACTAAGATTGTAAAAAGTAAGGGTCTATTTTGGCCCTCGGTTGTTGTTTTTTATAATACTTTATACCAAAGAGTGTGGACTCAACTTGGAATGGTTCACTAGGCTCTAGGTAAGGATAAATAATAGTGTGAGTTCAGAGAACTGCAGCCATGGAATATGTCTGCTAACTTTAGCTGGCCTTCAATGTGTTGTAACCTTGGCAAAGTACTGTTTGTAATCACCATGGCCACCAGAATAACCAGTGCCTGGTGCACTTGAATATGTGACTTAGTATGGCTTATCTTCAAATAATAAAAACTGTTCTTCGTTAGAAAAAAAAATAATTCTCCACAATTTCTAATTTTAGATTATCTTTGTTATATATTTGTGAATGCCTTTTCCAGTTGAATTATGTGCTTCAATGTTAATAATTATCCACAAATACCTACCCTGCACCATTAGTTCTGCTACTGACTCTCCTCCGTTGGTCTTGACTCTGTAGTGGCCGCAGTCTTCTTTCGTAGCCTCGTTTATGATCAGTATGTGTTTCAGGCCGTCCTTCTTAAAGCGATACTTGAATGACTCGTCTCTTGTCAGTTCCACGCCATCTTTCTCCCTATAGAAACAAAAACAAATCAACTATTGAATATGTGTGTATATATATAACTTTAATGTTCACTGGAGATATATATATCTTTGTATATATATATGTGTCTATATCTAGATATAGAAATACTGGATAAGTGTCTGTATATATCTATATCACCCTGCCAAGGTGCTTTTAATTGGGTATGACGGATAGAGTTCAGCAGTTGGACCTCAGAGAGAACACCTTTAGTTGTTTACAAAATTTCAGCTGTATATATTATATATGTATCTTTAGATTTGGAACCAAACACTTAAAAAGTAAAAGGAATTACAAAAAGATAAAATGAATGTAGGCCTAAATGTGCCTAGTTTCATAGCTCAGTCTTTCTATCTTTCTGATATATATATTATTTCGTGGTAACTGGTCTTATATGATCCTCAACATAGTGATCTCTACCATTTCATCACTGTAACTAAAATAAGACTTTTAAAACCATTAAATTCATTCAGAGAAAACATTTTAAAAAACGTCATTGTCTGCGGGACAATGACGACGAGGTGTGTGTTGACGTGTTGAGCTCTTTCTGGGCAGCGGCATCCGAGATAAGGTTAAGCATCTTTAAACCTTTTAGTATGACGATTAGAGCCCTTTCTGGCCAGCGGCGTCAGGGAGATAGTTAAAGGGAACATATTATGAAAACAACACTTTTCCTGGGATTTGGGGTGTTGTTTTGGGTCTCTGGTGCTCCCACACGCAGACAAACTTTGAAAAAAGTATGTACATGATTTTTTCTGAGTGAGTTATGCATTTCTGAAAGTACCCCACCTACAGTTACCAAACGAACGAGTCAGTTTTGGCGCCCCCTCCTACGTAGGAAGGAGGCACAGTTGAATATTACCTCCCACTTCCCCACTCCCCTCCAATCAGAGCATAGCTACGATTTTGTGGACCAGCGGACGAGCAGCTCCGGCGGGGGGAACTCGTGGCAGCTCAGCTCCGGGAGTACAATCCCTTTCTCTGTGGCGGCAGTCCGGAGAAGGAGACATGGAGAAGAAAGGGATTGTACTCCCGGAGCTGAGCTGCCGGACTGCCGCCGATCTACCCACGCCAGACTTTCCGGAGCAGCCGGAAAGCTTCGGTGGCAGTTCAGCTCCCGGAGTACACCACCGGAGCTGCCGGACTGCCGCCGAAGCTTCGGCAATGGTCAGACGGCTTTGACGGCGGCCGGACTGCGGCCGGACTGCGGCCGGACTGCGGCCGGACTGCGGCCGGACTGCGGCCGGACTGCGGCCGGACTGCGGCCGGACTGCGGCCGGACTGCGGCAGCTCCGGCGCGGGGAGCTCGGCGGCAGTTTGGAAGCTCCGGACGTCAGACGCAGTCTTTATGACTCATAATATCATCCGAGGCGCACATAGCTTTTGGCCGTGATATTAGATATAATATTATATAAATACCCATAAATAATATTATTATTATTATTATTATATTATATTATATAGATATAGAGCTCCAGGAGTCCGCAAACGGCAACAATCTCTTTTCCATGCTGTGGTTCAGTCTGATACAGTGGTGTAAATATCGACGGTGCAACCGTCGATATTTACCCCCCCCCCCCCGCTCGGAAGTCCTGTCCAGGGGCACAAAATAAATAGTTGCACCGGGGAAAATCACCATGATGTTACGCCACTGGTCTGACAGCTCATTGGTCAATGGGCAGCAGCCCATTTGCATTTAAGCTACAGACACCAGAAACAGGGGACTGAAACAGAGGGGAAGAGTGGTAGGCAAGATTTTTTTTTCCTAAAAGCTATTTCCAGCAAACAGCTTCAAAAACATGTTTTCCGGGACTCAAATACTATGGTTACTAATTGTGAAAACGCCATAATATGTCTCCTTTAAGCTTTTTTACACCTTTTAGTATGTATGAGGAGTAGACATCTCTCTGGGCCGCACCTTCAGGGAGAAAGTTAGGAACTTTAAACCTTGTAGTATGTATGACGAGTAGAGATCTCTCTTGGCAGCGATGTCCAAAAGAAAGTTTAACTTCTTTGCACCTTTAGCATAACGCAACGATCTTTGTGGATGGTGAAGCTCCATTTGAGCAGGAGATTATTTTGATGTCCACGGCCGAGTGAAGGTTAAACTCCTCTGACACTTTAGGTATAAACTCACGGTGTGCAGCTCATTCCATATAGCACTTTGCTCAATATAACGTTCATATACAACGACGGTACTAAAAAAGAATGACAAAGTTACCACGGGTCTCTCAGCCCAAAACACATTTGTCAAAAGCTCAGTGTTATAATCCCAGCCGAAACAGTTAGTTAATTGCTATTAAAGATGTACCAAAGCTTTCTTGAAAAGAGACATGGCACTAACCCTAACCCTAACCCTGCTTTTCCTTTATTCTCCACACATGCAGTCTAACTATATCATGTGTGTAAGTAATGCTTCCAGTATGATTTCATACCATTGATAAGCTTGTGTTATACGAGTTCCATTAATGATATAAATCTATTAATAGTCCACAGCTGCTGTATAGACACACACCACTAAGCTGTGTTTTAATGCTTGGCTTTTTCAAACTACCTTTTGGCAGCAAGGGAATCTCATTTTACAAACACAGGGCTGGCGTTATATGAGTCATACCTGGGAAGATTACTTAATGCACAATAAGGCCCTGAATCATTATTCCGTCATCGCGGGTCCTTCATCCCAGAGTAGTGGTGGTCACACAGTGGGTCTGGACCCAAGCACGGCACTGAGTGGCTCACCGGCTCACCGCTCACCTGAGTGGCTTCTCCTCTGTTTCACTTGATCATCATTCATTTGATGATGTCTTCAGTCTAAAAGTATTGATATATTTTGGAAAATATTAATCGTCCAAGCATGTTTTTGATAATTATTACGAAAATGTAATGAGTAGGCCTATGTTAAACCTGGGTCCGAGACCAAAAGTTCATCCAGTGGGTCACTGGCGTTAAAACATGTGGCCACCCTTTCACAGATCGAAAGCATAGTATGAGGTTTGCTCGTTAAATATCTGGATGTAGCGGCGCCATTCCTCACCACTTGACAGGAGCTCCCTCCTCGGACACCTCACACTCGAGCTCCACCCTCTCTCCCACCATCACCATCTGATCTTCCAGGTCCTTCACGATGGTTACGGGAGGCTCTGGACGCATCAAACACAGCCAGACACTTCAGCATGTTCTACTTCCTCAGAAATGGAAGGGGTCATTGTAGAACCAACCCAGGGGCCACTCATAACACTAATCATGGGCCTGCTACTTATGCATCGACATATAGGCCTATACATAGACCCCTTTGGAACGTAGTACGTACGTCAAAGTGGACGCCATATTGGAGAGGCAAAGAATAGCCTGTTAACAAATACATGTAAACGGGGGAGCTGCGATTAAAAGCACTTCACTTTACAATAAAGGTACGTTAATTTAACATTAATTAAATTCATTCACATACTACAATGACTCATTGAAATCATTAGAGAAATGTTACGATTTTAGTGCTTTAGATCCAGAAAAACAGGAGCTACCCTATGAACTTGTATTTGTTTACAGGCAAGTCTAGGCCTCTCAAATACAGCGTTAAAGCAGTCAACGCCATATACGCAACTTCTATGTATCTACGTCTATGCTTTTACATACCTGGGCACAGGTGGTAGACTAGCTAGTCAAGATAAGACACCTTGACCATGGCCCTTCATATAGAGTTATAGCTTGGCCAACACCTAAAGGTTAACATTTGTAGCCAGGTGTTTCAGTGGATCCTGTCTAGTTTTGCTCAATGTTTAGAGGATGTACCTTTGACGAAAAGCTCAGTGGTGCACTTCTCCTCCCCCACCACGCAGGTGTAGGCTGCGTCGTCAGCCAGGGAGCAGTGGTTGATGGTGAGGTAGCGCATGTTGCCAACGCTCTCGAAGATGTACCTCCACAGTTCACAGGAACAGATTTTTATTTCAGACCGTAATACGTCATACAATGATAACATATATTGTAGAGATATCATATATTCTCTATTGTGTTTTAATTTATTTCAGACTATTTGCTACCCGTTCTCAGGCGATGGAAAATGAATTTTAAAACACTTTGGAAACGGCGAAACATGGCTTGGCTACATCAATCATTGACCATGTGAATACTTACTTGCTGGTGATGTAATCGAATGGCAATGAAGCAAGTCCAACAATTTTAGGAAGGAGGAGAATTGTGAGGCGAAATCATAGGATAGGAGAGACAAGAGGGGAAGGGAACAAAACATTACTCATACTTTGAGTATAGTTATTATTTAGTTGTTTCAATCTTTTTTAATTGAATGTGAGCAGACCTTCCAGTGGGCTGAATTTCCTGTCCATTCTTCAGCCACTTCACCAAGGCGTTTGGATCAGTCACTTCAATGGCTAACTTAATTTTATGGCCCTTCTCTATTTGGTAGGCAGGATCCAGCTTCTTGTTGAAGGCTAAAATATCAACAGAATTAAATTCCTTACGTCTATATATTTTTTTGATTAAAGTTAAAGGTCATTCCATACAACTCCAGTACCAACCTTCACTTTTCTTCTCTTCTTTCTTCATCTTTTTCAGTCTCTTGAGCATGCCCCGCAGGTCTGTGATTCCGTGCTGGAAGGCAATCTTCTCATAATCTGTTACAGGGGCCTTCTTGAGAATCTCCCAGACATCCACATCAGGCCCTGTGTTCGTCTGCGTAGCCCTGGGATACGCATTGCATTCGTTAATTCATTGTTCAAGCCCCTACAGAACGACATTAATAAGCAACTTGCCAGCATTAAAAATGCATGTAGCACAGAGATTGTATGGATACAATATCATTACAGCTGCATCAAATTAGTTAAAAGTAGTTGCTCTGTTGTAAGATAGCCCAGCCACAAAGACATAAGAACAAGGCATCATGACGATAGTTTTAGCGTTTCCTTACCCTTTCAACGGTTTTACAAAACTGCTGCAGAAGCCAAAGCCAAATAGCAGTTATGGTAAAAAACAAACCAGACAGATTAGGACAAAGCACAACAATCAAGATCATTTCAAAAGCTTTCGCAGCAACACAGCAACATATTAGAAATCTAGTGGTCAATAGTTACAGATTGTAAATGAAAAATAGACAAATCAAGCATAAATTACAAGTTGCGATATAAAAAAAATGTATGGTGTGTCACACACACCAGTGAATTTAAATAATTTGTGATTGATATAAAATAGAAAAATACCCACGACCGATTGCAGCTAGATAATAAATGTATTGTGGTAGATTCAAGTGGAGTCAATTCAAGCGGTAAAAATACCAAATGGCGTGACCTAACAGCCATTTGGTATAAAGAGTTGTGCAAATATTATGGTAGAGTTAAATAAAGGACAATGTTACAATTGTCTTAACAATATAAAAAATAATGTATAATGATATTGTTAATTCTAGTTGGGGTTAGGAAGGTGCCGGTGTATAATCCTGCAAGATCATGCCATCTGTAAATATTGATGCCATGTTCTGACAATGCAAAAATTGAAAAGCATGCTGTCACTTTAATATTGTGCCAGAAACATGAACTCCAGTGTGTTAATAAAAAGAGCACAAGCTTACTCTCTGGAGAGTTCCAAGATACATAGAGAGAGAAAAAAAGAGATTGCGATTCATAACGGGAGAACATTTAGTACACATGTACATATACTGATCCTATGCTTCTGAACTACTTACCTCTTCTTGAGCAAGCCGCTGAAGTCCAGCTCCCCCGAATCCTCTTTCCCATCAATGCTACTGTAGACACACAGCAGCAGAATGAACCCAAAGGCCTTTTACACATATACAACTGGCTATTACCCGTACACAAGCATAGATTTCCATTCACGAAAAAGAAGACCAAGGCTTTAGATTCTTTTCAATATTGTGATTACTACTTCATTCCATTAATCCGACTACATATACCTTAGATAAGAAAGAACAAATACATCCAAATACATTTGTACATTGTAGTTTCGTAAAATGTACAAATAAAAACATTTGTGTAGATCAAACAAACTTGTGGGTCTGATTTGTTAGAATGTTGCTTCCTGTTTATTCCTGGCAAAAGCAGCAACAACATCCTCCTCCAAATGAGAGCCAAAGAACACTCAAGGTTAAAGACTGCACCTGGTTTCAATCCCAGTGTGAAACGTCTGCTCCACTCAGATCACTGGGATGAAAGATAAAGGCAAGGACATTAATGTGATAATTAGTTAATCTCCTGTCTGTGATCTGGGCAGGCAATCAAGATCAGACCTGGGAGTGCTAATGTTACGATGCGCCACAACTGGACTACTTTCTCTGTGGGAGGGCTGTAATCTTATCACATTGAAAACTCCAGGAGGGTGGGGGGAGGAGTAGACAAAAAACAAAGGCCAACACTCACTCTTCCAGGGCACGTTTTGTGCAGCTTACTCTGATGCTTTGGGTTCAGACACAGCAGAAGACCAGGGAGAGGTGAGGTACCCTAGTCATTGTTAACATTATTTTTACCATAACAAAAGTCATATACAGTGGCAAAATTGACACCCCGTTACGATTAATAGAGGCCAACCTTATTCAATCTTGAACAAACAAATGCCACAAATCAGATTGTGCTGAGGTTGGACACAAAATATCGTACCATTTGTCTTTATGGATTTTAAAACTAGCTACTAACACTTCTGTTGATCTTCTATTGTCTCTTCCCAAAAATCAGCAGGTAAGAGGCTCCATCAATCCAAACACTGTTTCTGTTTGACTCCAATGAAGGATTGAAGAAGATGACACGGCAAAAGCAGGAACTGAAATCTCTTTTCCTTTTGCGTCAGCAGCGTTTTTCAGTGTTTGGGTATGAGAGCTCCACTGTTGCAACAAACCCCATTTCTACCTTGATGAAGTTCCACTTCTCTTCGCTTCACTCCTGATAAGCATTTCCATAGTTACTTACCATTCACAATGCAGTAATAGGTCTACTGCAACTAGGTCACACGGTACCACCAGTACTACCATCCGCAGCGCTTTAGAATAATTGCTACTTGGTATGCATAAAGAAGTACATTTTGAATTCATACTGAACTCAGCATTTCTAAAGCCTTGTTCCTGAAAAATAATCAATAGTAAACAATGCATATCAATTATAAATAAGATAATGAGAAAATAGTGTAAATTTATAAATTAGCAACTATTTTTTACGTGTTACTGTCACTAACTCTGCAAACAATATTATGTATAATATTGAAATACTGATGGGAAAAGTTCTTCATTTTTTATCATATTAATAATTTTTGCTTTATGAACAATAATTCTGCAATTCGTGACTCCTTTTTAGTTGATAATACTGCTGCGATGATACTTAAGGCATTTCCAACCTTCAAATGTAATTTATAAATGCTAAGTAAGGTAGCATTTATAAATAAAGAATAAATAGTGTCTATCTATCTACTATCTAATAAATAGTAGATAGTCCTCCCTTTAGATGAGCTGGCCTAATGCTTTCTGAATTGATCAATCAAGATTTTACTTTTGGTAGTATGGATAGATATTCCTCACTTTAGATAAGCTCAAACAAAATTCTAAAACAAACTGATTATGAATAGCTTAATGCATATTCATGTATGAACAATGCTTAATTGCAGTTATTCCAAAGCAATATCTTACAATTATTTTTTAGTCCACAGCATCTTTAACTCACAAAGAGCACACATTAAGCTAAAAAAGTAAGGTTTCTACTGATCTAAAAGGCTCCCATACAATGACCCCAATAAGCATTGGAAGTTTAGGCAAAATTAGTCGAAGTAGTTGTATTGACTCAATCAACATAATTTATAATATCGAAAAACTTGTGGGCAAAGTTCTAAATGTTTTTTTTCAAATGCAATTTTTTTGCCTCTTAACAGTGACCTTCTAACCTGTACGGTTTTGAAGTGTTGATTCAAAAGTAATTCAAAAGATAATGAAAAAAGATAAACTTACGTGCGTCTAAAAGCTGCCCTGATGTCAAAGCCTTCAACAGCACAGGCCTCTGAAATGCATTCAAAATATATCTTCAAAATAATTTATATTTTGATAAAAGATCACAAATAGCATTTTTGTATTGTTCCCAGATACATCTGAATTGTATTGAAATATGGTATCGATTAAGATTTTTTAAACAAACAATAAATCATGATGTTGCTGACATGAAACCTGGTCAAGTCAAAGGTAGGCCTACCGTGTACGATCAGATCAAAATTACAGCTGTCGAACTTATCCCTGGATGACACCTCACATCTGTAAGCCCCTGCAAAGTTGGGCTTGGCCTCTACAATTTGCATCTCAAAGGTATGGATCTAAAACAAAGAAACGCACTCCATAGACAAAATAGTCTCTGTCATTCAATTTTTGATATATTATAAGTTCACTGCACGGAATAATACCTGGGTTTTCCGATCATAAGTCTCCTTAAGCTGCAGGTGTTTCCCACACTTGCTCGCGAGGTCCATCCACTTCCCCTTAAACCATTTGACAGCTGGTTTCTTCAACAGCGTGCCAAGGTGCACCTTGGCCACAAACGTGATGGTCTTACCTGCATGAAGTAAACATCCTTTACCAAAATTGTCAAGCCCATCTGCACAGTCAAATTTATATTTTAATATAATTTAGCCAAAGATAAGTCTTTTGATACATTTTGTATACTGCAGTTAGAGTTTGTGGTTGTCAACTATTAATATATACAATTAATATTTTTATGCAATTTTTATAAAAGAAATGTTCCTTATAGTTCCACACCTTCCGATAAATATAATCTTTATTTTTAATTTACAGTTTATACTTATACTACTGTCTTACCAACGGTAACTTCTCCACTCTGCGGTTTCTCTGTGAACAGACCAGTCAGATCCTGTCTGGTGTCGGGCTGAGCATCTGTCAAGTTTCAGAAAACATTCAAATGTTAATATCATAGGAACATGAATTCCCTTGAAAGGATGTCAGGAAGATCTGGTTATCCAACAATGATTCATTACAGAATGTCCGGGAATAGTGTAAAATTGTTAAATGACTTAAATATGTATTGATTGAGTATTCGTGAATTTAAAGAAAATTTCTTTAGGGTAACCAGATTGCAATATTAGAAAACAATAAGAAAAATAGGTTTATTTCCTCTATCTTCTTTGTGAATGAATGAATGAATGAATGAATGATGTTGTCGAGTGGCATGTGCGCTGCGGCCCACCCTCGGTGGGTGCAGCCGGGGCCGGGGGGTCTGCCGTTGCCGGGGGCTCTGCCGATGCAGGTGCAGGCGGGTCTGCCGGTGCAGGGACCGGACCAGTGCTCGGTTCCCCCTCTCCTGCCGGGGTCCCAGTTGCTGCCGTATCCCCCGGGACGTCAGCTGTAGCCGGGGGCTTCTGGGTGTCTGGTGCCCCATCGCCTGTCCCACAAGACACGCAACATCATTAGACAAGGCAAGTAAAATATAGGTTTCATTTCCGAAGATAGGTGGGAAATACAGGGAGTGAGGAATACTTCAATTGTTAGTTGATCTTAAAGGTGCTGTAGGTACGATTTGAGAGTTGAAAATACATTAACATCCTTTAAACAAAATAAGCATTCCAAAAGAACCCTGCTTTCTCCGCACTCGGGATGATTACGCTGTGTGGGCGAATCTGATTGACAGGGAATGATGGATGAACTGCTCAGAGAAGAGATCCCCTGATTGGTCTGTAATTCACTTGGGGCGGTCTAAAATTGTAATTGTCCCATACAGAGGCAGCTGCAGTCATCCACAAGAGATATTCTCACAGTGCATTTCACTCATAAACGGCTGACAGATGGCTATGGTATTTCTTTCACTCAACGCTCACATTACAGCTCTTACATCTTACCTACAGCACCTATAGTGTATTTATATGCAAAATAGACACACGTGTTAAACTCCCATTCCCCCCAGTCTCAGTCTGCAGTCTCAATAAACACACAGAACGGCAGGCTATCACTCGTTGAGGTCCAAGACAAACACCTGCGTAATCTATTCAAGATACTTCATAATCTTGTGACGGAGGAGCTCAAATATCCTTTGGCATATTTTCTCTACTCTATCACGGTGTGTATTTGTGTTTTTATCAGGCTGAGTTTCCATGTGTTATCAGGTGTCTGCTCTCCGGCCTATCCGGGGCACAGTGAAGTGGTGGTTACTCATGAGAAAATAGTCTGCCATACTTCGGACCAAGGTCACACAAAGGGCTACGAACGATACACCGTCACACTGTGGTGGTGGGCCTATCAAACCAACCCTGTCCTTAGATCCTTTATGAGATGTCTCTCTTGCTCTCTGGTTTTCACTTTTTTCACAGATCTGTTCTCGCTGCGCTTTGAGGTTTCTCGATAAGCACACAGGATGGTAATACTTTGCACTGAGTGGTTGGTAGCGTGTGAATAAGTCTCACTTTATTTGCTTGCATACACGGCTTAGATATTTTGATAAGAAAAAGGGATTGCTTGGGAAAATGTGACCGTGTGTGAAGCCAACATGGCCAATGTGCCCATAAAGAACAAACGTGTCCACATACTTGATCACACTATGCAATGCTAGACATCCCAACTGTGTAGAAGTGGGTTAGAGTGAAGCAATAACAACACATCAAATACAGTACATAAATACATTTGAGTGCCCATGCTTGCTTTGTGCTTTGCGCTTTGTTTCCGCTTACAAAGTGCTCCGGTCAGTAAGTGCTGCTCTCAAAATAGAAACACCTGCAACATCAAAGATTCCCACCTGGCTTTGCTATAACTTTCAGCTCAAACTTCACCTTCGACCCCCCAGCAATCACCGCATAGACATTGGCATCTCCCTTGGTGACGGCTGGTATGGTGAAGGAGTGTTTGTTTCCGTCTGCAGCGATTACGTGTGTCTTGCTGTTGTCTATGTCCTTTGCGCCGCACTGCCATTTGACTTTAGCGTTGTGCTTCTCTGTCTCCGCCTCAAACACCACACAGGAGCCCTCTTCTGCCTCCTGACCCTTTGGCTTCTTGACAAAGGCAGAGACTACAGCATGGGAGTGGTGGGCAACATAATTCAGGTTTTTACATGGATTTATTTGTTTATTTATTTAAATGTCTTTGTTTGTTTGACATCGTCTGACATCTCAGGTACATGGAAAATAATAGTGTCAGCAAATTAAATTCTTATTGAAACTATTCATTCAGTTATTACAGAACATTAAACACAGAAAGATAAAAGCTTAACATGTTTATCCTAAACTGTGCTGAACTTACAATGCATAGATTGATATAGACAAATTCCTATAGACCCATTGTTTCACAGAGATTATTCATTGTATCACAGTGTTTCAGCGAAACATCAATTAAACATCTGACTCCAAACAAACATGTCAGCTTGGTTAATTCAACAAAACTGTTGCGTTGTCACTGAACACATAACTAAGCCTCAAAGCAACCCTCAAACATGTGAGTGCTAAATATATGTATATGGATAAAGAAACCCATGAATGACAAGAGAGACAAGGTGTCCGTTGTCAGGATATTATTAGAACTGATAACAGCTGTATAAAACCACCTTTTACTCAGCTGTTGTCCAAAGTATATGTAAGATGTTCTCACACCAAGCCGTATTGTAAAAGACGGAATTTTCAGGTTCGAACAATGGAAATCCGATCCTCGTAAGTAAAAGTCATACGATCCTATCCTAAATATGACAGTAATGCTGAGAGGCCACAGACGGGGCAGTTTACGTGACTACAACCCCCCATGGGACAAGTGTAAAGTCCGATGTAGCATGTGTGCAGGCTTACAGTAGGCCTCTGTGGGTGCAGCATGTTACATGTGTGGCGCAGATGAGAGACACAGGTACCACCACAGGGCGGATTAGGAGGATCTATTTTCTGACTCTGGAAGACTGACAAGAATGATGTGGCTGCCGCCTGGAAGCCTTTCATATATCTTTATCCTCTCTTGATCATCTTCATTCATCATTATGCTATTTGATTCAGATTGCCGGTTATCTTTTAGATGATCATTTCGTAAAAATCCTTTTAAGTTATGTAAATTGTGGTCATTTTGGTTTTAGAATTAGACCTGCCTCTACCAACCTAATAGTTACTGTGGCCGTATCCTCTCTGTGTAAAACATTGTGATACAGTGGATCATAAGCTGGCCAGTCTTTTTTGACCATGACAAAATCTGATAATTCAGTATTCTACAATATATAATACTATATAAGCATACAACGTTGATGGAAATGTAGGATTTATAATGTTAAGCTTGTTTAAGCAGGTCATAATTGTTTAGTAACAACTGAATGGTGAAGGTCTTAGCGCAAATGAAGTGACTACCGGTGTTGGACCCTGTCATCCGATCCCTTTCACACTCGACCGACACGATGCATTTCCACAAGCGGGGAAATAACAAAAAAATGATGAAGGTATTTTGTTCCATTGGAATGCTATTGGGCTACATTGTTTACATGTAGACATGCTGGAAACTATGTACAACCAAGCAATGTGTTCCACTTGAGGCTCTGGCCGGACTTATGGAAGGTGTCTGAGTTCAAGAGATGCTTGGGATTATTTTAAGATGAATCACATAGTGATGTGATCACCTTCCTTGTTATTGTATTGTTTATTGACAAACATGAAAATATTGATGGTTGAATTCTATAATTTCAACATTATATGTCTGAATGTGGTCATGTGAATTAGTTGAACTCTAAAATTAGCACCGTTATCTAAATCTTTGGTATCCCTTAACTAACCTAGACTCAAAAAAGTAAAAAGGTAATATTTTATATTTATTCATTTAAATCAATGTGTTATCAATCCTAATTATCTAAATAAGACTTATTTTTTTTGTAAACTGTTTAGAACAAATCAATCATGCATTATCAAATTAAATATATTGAAATCCAAATATTTTGACTGCAGGCTGTTTTAGGAATAAATGAATATGGAAGCAATTATATTCTATCATCCTTAACAGCCTTCCTCTTGGTTTCTCGTGTCTATAACTGATTAAAGCAGCATTCATATGTTGAATGACATCATGTTATTTAGATCATTGACATTGTGTAGGCCTATATCCTAACTCACAATCAACATGATGATAGACGATGATATAGTCAAAATCCGTAAAGAAATCCGTAAAAATAAATTGTTATGAAACTCAACAAAGTAAACAGAACTTTAAAAAACCCAAACATAGACCCTGTTTTCAAACCCACAGAAGATAATCAACACTTACCTGCTTTTTTGGTTGGCTCTGGCATCCTCAGAGTTGACTTCCCCTTCACAGAGTGCCTCTGCTTCTAGAGTCGTCTGCCTCACTCATTCCTACGGCTTTAATAGTAAGGGTTCCTCTAAAAACCCCACCCCCGCCCTCATGTCACCCTCAGAGTCCCAACCTGCACACACACACACACACACACACACACACACACACACACACACACACACACACACACACACACACACACACACACACACACACACACACACACACACACACACACACACACACACAAACACAAGATCACTACCCTCTCCCTCCCCACCTTGTATCAGACCCTCAGCAAACCCCCTGGCCCGCCTGACCTCATACGGGCGGCATTTCAGCCATCACTTCTCCCCAACACCTCCACTGAATGACAGCCTCTGAGAGGGGAGGGGGAGGGGGGAGATGGGGTGTGGGTCGTGGCCGTGGAGGTGGAGTCGGTGTTGGTGGGGATATGGGGCTGGAAGGCAGGGGGTTAAATTTAGAACTCGATTTCAGAGAAGTTTGTTGGCACTCTGCCTAGTCCAAACAGGGGGGGGGGGGGGACAGAGCAGCAGCGCACATAGGGCTTTGATTTATTGGCATGGCAGTTATTTTCCAATGGTGAAGTAGCACTTCATGGAAGCACCACACAGTCACGGTTGTGTTCACCATGGAGCTTCCGCAAGCTTCCACATTTCAACCGTGTGTGAGTATAACAAGATGTATCCCAGATATATATTTTAATATGCAGAGAATGGTCTAGATCTGCCTATATTGCTATACATTATGCTTGATTTCCTCCGGCAAGAGGTTTTGTTTTCACCGGTATCTCGTGTTTGCGTCTTGGTTAGTCCATCAGTGAACAGTATATTTAAAAAGGATATGCACGGATTTGCACCGAATTTGGTAGAATGGTTGGTCATTGGCTAAGGATAAACTGATTTACTTTTCCCGCCAATTGGCTGAGAGAGGGTGTATCACAAAACATCTGACTGGATTGTTATTAGCACTCCGGAATTTAGTGGCACTTGATCTTGAGCAGTGGGACAGTTGTTTCGGACAGAGCCTACTGCAAACAACCCTTTTAGACCAATTGGTCTAAAAGGGTTGTTTGCAGTAGGCTCTGTCCATCATACAAACTAACTTAACCATGTAAAGGGGCAAAACCTATGTGAAAAGTGTGCCAGTATTTTCTTTGTGCTTCAGTGATTCAAACGTGCAGTGTGTATATTTTAGTGGCATCAAACTTAGCAGAAATGGAATATAAGATTCATAAGTAGGTTTTAACTAGTGTATAATCCTATGAATGAATTGTTGGGTAATATCGTTACCTTAAAGAAAACCCTTTATATCTACATAGGGAGCGGATCCTCTTCCGAGTAGCCAGCCAAGAAGCACCAACATGGTTCTATAGTTGCCCAGATTTGTAGAGCAGTTCTGGACTCAAAACATGCCTCAACAGCACTCCCATAGGCTCTCTTCTGTACTTACATTGTGTTAAACCAACCCATACTGGATAAACCATTGGCCCATCCCAGGCCAGGTCTGATGAAGTCTGTCTGAACGGGAGCGGGGCCGGACACATATGCCAGAGAAAATACAACATGAGCTTGCAGATTCGTTTGGTTCCCAAGCTACTGACCTATCGTTTAACAGATTAGATAACTTAATATAGTTCATCTATCCATCAATTAACTTTATCACCTTGGCTTCTCGATGCTGTTGTAGACGATGACAACATTTGGAACAGTACAGTCCACCGTAGCTTCTCTTATGTCGTTGGAAATGGAAAAGTGCGGGGGGGGGGGGGGATGTTCAGAAAGAAAGACGCAATCTGTAACCTCACTGCTAGATGTCACTATATCCTACACACAATGCACCTTTAAGGGCTTAACTTCCTGTTGCTAACATAGCTTAGAGGCAAACAATATTATTTTTTAATTATAACTACTTATGAACAAAGCACAGGACAGTTATTCAGTGTGAACTGTTGCAGGTCGAGTCAACTTAAGTTAAAGGGGACATATTATACCACCAGGTGTGAGTGTGATTAGCCTCGAAAATCTGCCCCATATGACATCACTAGTGGGCGTGTCCACCTAGATCTGTGCTGGATAGATCGGCCTACCAGCCTACCCAGTGGATTGAAGTAAACGTTGCTCATCTATCCAGGACACATCTAGTTGGACACGCCCACTTGTGATGTCATATTGGGCAGACTTTCAAAACGGATAATCACACTCACACCTGGTGGTATAATGTGTCCCCTTTAACTTAATAGAGTAAACAATAATTATAGCTATCAAATGTTTACCCTCATCAGATATATCAGAGTAACTAATGTACAACTTGTATATTACCTTTACATTGTATATTACCAGGACAAATTTGGTTTAACTGACTTCAGGAAAATTGGCTAATCGCTCAACCTCAAACAAAAACAAACTTACCACTTATCACATGATAGTTACAAAAAAAAACAAAAAAACAGTCAGCATTATTAAAAAGGAAGAACATCTCAGAATTTTTATTACAAGATTATTACAGATATCATCATTTACAAAAATATAATTACACATACATTACATTGCAAAACCGCAGAAACTATCTAAAGGTTGTTTCTCAATAATGGAAGTGGACAACATTTATTTATATCGCTTGACATATGCTCTGCTTTGTAAGAGCTTACGTCTGCTGTATTGTAGGACAATTATTAAAATAAAGCAATTCTCAAGCAATGTGTTAACCATTCTCCAGTTACAATACCCTGAGGAAAAAGTTCTTACAGTGTATAGTCTGACAATCGCATAGCCTCAATGCTAATACAGGCAGGTTCACATCACATTGTGTGAACTGTGTTAATAGTCTAAAACAGTAAATAAAAAAGTGAATATTCAATTTGTTTGATCATACCGCTGTATGTATTTCAATAGTCCATAATGCTTGAGACATCATAACAGAGAACTATGTACCTTTGGGACTGCAGAAAAAGACACATTCAACTTAACCAAAATGCTTAAACTTGTTGAAAATAAACACAGCGTGATCTCTGAGGACATCTAGTGGTTCTCTCTATTGCGATTATGGAACATTCTGACTGGTCAAGTTCCAGAAAAATAAGCCATATTTGGAAGTGCGAAGCTAAGTGCAACTTGCAGCTTTAACATGACTCAACAGTGGTGTGCCCGATTATTCATTTGAAAAATATTCACGGCGAGATCTTTGTGTCATTTGGCTTGAGTCAGTAGACTATTGTATCAAGTCACTAATAGTTTACAATATTAAAACATAAAAAAAATAATGCTATGCACAAAAGGCCCTGGATTGCTCTTTATGTGTTGTTTGGTTCACTGTTATAACCCCCTCTCTCTTACATATACGTCTTTCTCTCTAAATGGGATTTTCCAAGAATCTCACCACTGAACTGGTAAGTCAACTTCTTCTTTATTTTCTTCACTTCGCCGGTTTTGCCATAGTTGCGTAAGGCGCGAGCCATCTTCTGATATGTCATTTTTTTTCGGTTTCCCTTCTGAATCCCCCAGCGGTGAGCGAGGGCCTCCTTGTGTTTGGAAGAGAACTGAAAGGTCCCCTTGTCTCTGTCCACCCACCAGATACTGTCCTTCATGTCTCCGTTCCGCAGGAGATCCAACAGGAACTGGTACAGGCGGATCTTCTTTTTGTTGCCTGTTGGCGACAATTCACAGCACTATATTAATGTTGTGTTTTTCATACTCACTGTCTCGTATTTCATACAACCACAGAGTGCTTTCAGGTTTCGTTCCAAATTTTTTAAATCACAAATGGAGAGACTTGGGCTAATCTCAGTCTGTGTTTGAAGACCTACCGAGCTGTGATACAGATACGATTGTCGGGATTTACCCAGCTTTCTCAGTATATCATAGTCCATTATTATCCAATTGTAAATATTCAACACTCAAATCCACCAAACAATCCCATTAGAACAGGAAAATACAAACAAACCACATTATTGCCATGCGTGGTTGAACAACCTTGAGGGTGTCTCCTCCAGTCCAAAAAGTACCAAAAAAAATCCCAACACCCACCCACGCACAAAGACAGACACCCACCCATCCAACCCCCCCCAACACACACACACACACACACACACACACACACACACACACACACACACACACACACACACACACACACACACACACACACACACACACACACACACACACACACACCTAAACACCCCCACACACACGTGACACCATCCAGATCTTTACCCAGTTCTCCATGCGTGGAAGGTGGCAGGCGGCCCCTCAGACTCTCCTCATCGGACACCTCCAGCGGGGGGCTCCGGCCGCCGCGATCCTCCTCGTCAGAGCTGCGGTGAGCCGGCGAGGCGTGCTGGAACATGGGCCGCGGGAAGAATGTGACCTGGGTAAACGGAAGCACACGTTTAGATACACACTCCCAGTCCAACGGTAGGCTCCGCGCTTCGATCCCTGGAAGCGACCAGTTGGCGGTGCCTTGAGGTTCCTGGGCTCCTATAGCAGTGGCCATGCTCATATATAGATATAACCCAACGGTTATATCTTGGATCACACTTTTAAGTGTCCACTCTGAAAAACATATGCATATCTTGAGGCACCAGTGTGTTTGTGAACTGTGACGCGTTGAATTCTAACAAAACAAGTACATGGTATATTTCTGTCGTATACGTTTATTTTTGCATTGGCACAAACACATAGACTCACACACAAACACAGGCACACGCATACACACACACACACACACACACACACACACACACACACACACACACACACACACACACACACACACACACACACACACACACACACACACACACACACACACACACACACGTGCGCGCACACACAGATATAAACACATACAAACATCTGGATGTGTGTGCATGTGATTTTGATTGTGTGTGTGCGTGTGTGTGTGTGTGTGTGTGTGTCTGCATGGGTGTGCATTTGTGTGTGTGTGTGTGTGTGTGTCTGCATGGGTGTGCATTTGTGTGTGTGTGTGTGTGTGTCTGCATGGGTGTGCATTTGTGTGTGTGTGTGTGTGACTTTGTGACTGTGTTCAGTGCTGAAGCCTGAGTGATGGTCAATGATGGCGGAGACGGTGATAAAGTGAAGGACTCACTGGCTGCTGCAGGACGTGGTGGTGTGTGGGCACGCCGGGATCCAGGAGGTCCACCATGTCGTAACGCAGGGTGTCGGGCCGGATCAGGGTCGGCGCGTGCAGAGGCTGGACGCTCTGCAACTCGGTGAACTGGTTTTCTGGTAGGTTCTCAAACTCTCCGTGGACATGCACGTGGTGAGGGTGGTAGTCCCAGTGTTCTGGAGGACAAACAGCATCAGGTTAACTGCTTTAGATTGGTTGAGAGCACCTCACCAGGTAAAAGAACAATGCTAAGCAGTCATGTTGTGCTAATAAATGATACACGTATTGAATGTGGTTATTAATAAGCAGCATGGGTGATGTGTGTGTGTGTGTGTGTGTGTGTGTGTGTGTGTGTGTGTGTGTGTGTGTGTGTGTGTGTGTGTGTGTGTGTGTGTGTGTGTGTGTGTGTGTGTGTGTGTGTGTGTGTGCGTGCGTGCGTGTGTGTGTGTGTGTGCATGCGTGTGTGTGGGGGTGGGTGTGTGTGTGTGTGGGTGAGACTGTGTGTTTCCATTGGTCTGTGACAGCGCTGCAGAAAATATTCAAATTATCAACAGAAATTCTATTTGTAGAAGATCCTTTCCACTTCAACCATGAAAGGATTGAAATAGAATTCAACTGTTATTTTATGTCACCCTTTGAACCAAGTGCAACCGGTGCCCCGGGCAATTATCCTTTCTATTTGCATTCACATCATATGTACATTAAGAATGATATTAAACAGAAATAATTGGAGCGTAGATAGTGCAGTTTGCAGTTGTAATTATTGCATTGTGAAGCACTTCTGCAGCAAATCTGATTTACCAGTACATACCCATATTTGTACTAAATATGGAATAAGCTAAAATAATGAATAATAAACCTTTCGATCTAGAATACAGCATGTATGCTGGATGTCTGAATGTATGAATTGATGAATGTAACCCATGTATACAATAAAGTATATATATAAATATACTCATACATAAAACAATATATGAATTTAATGTATTTTTCAGGGCCTGATTGATTTAATAATATATGAAAAGCAGTGGATTGAAAGAGAAAGTGCAGAACCTCTGTGTTGTTAACATAATAATAGATATAGCAGCTATTCTATGTCTCTGGCAGCTGCCAGCGAGCCGGCATCTGTTTCCTGTCTACCATACAGCCATACAGACTCCAGCTGCACGTATTTCATTATTTTTCTAAACTTGTATGCATGTTTGTACGTTTATGTTGTCCACATAATCCAACACAATTCATTGTTGTAAATATATATAACACATTCTTCATTGCTATTGAATCGAATATTTTTGACAAGGCAAATGTGGTTTGATAATGTACACCCATAAGAAAGTTTGGCCTCACCTGATTGGATATCTCCATCAAGGATATATGGATTATATGGATATTCTGCGATTTGTTGTCTATAGATCTCAGGATCATACATTTCTTCTGGAGGCTAGAAGACAAAAGACAAATGTCTTACAATCTGAAAATGGAATGCATTGGGACTACACCTTGGACATATTTTCACGCTGAATCTATCCTCCATTTTATTCAGGCTGTAGTCAGATGGATTTGGATATTTCCAAAAATGTACTAATATACCAAGTAACAAATAGCTATGTGAGAACCAATATGAATTAAAAATGTTAATACTCACAGGGGGGATGAGGTAGCTCTCCATTCTGTATGGATGCAACATGGAGACGTCCAACTCACTCACAGTTTTTTCTCTTATAATCTTTCAAAACTTTTGTGGCAGCATTGCACAACGTTTCAAAATTTCCTTTCCCCGACAGAAACCCCCAAATGTCTCTTTCTCGTTCAATCCTCAAGTATACACAAAAGTTTATGGTAGTGCGCCTGTATCTGAAATAACTAAAACCCTGCGAGCGTTTTGAGACTCAAAAAGAGAAAAGGAAACCTTGACTTTTGTCGGTGTGAGCACCGAGTGTGTCTGCTGAAGTGTGTCTGCTGAGTGTGTCTGCTGAAGGTTTCTGAGCATTGGTGATTTGTCATTAGGACTCACGTAAACTTCTCTTTTTATCAGCTCTTGTGGTGTCCCTTTGTGAGCAGCCAATCAGAAAATGGCATTCGTTGACTCTCAGTCGGTGTAAGTTCCTTTAGAAGATTAGACCAGCTTGGGGCACCCTGATGCTTCAGGTAAAGTATTGGCATCCTGAGTGCTTTTGACATTTAAATGTGGATAGAACTTACAGCACAACTTACTTGAAACCCCTGTCACCCCAGTTATCTAACAAAGGCAAGGCAAGGCAAGGCAACTTTATTTATATAGCACTTTTCATACACAAGGCAGACTCAAAGTGCTTCACATATAAACATTGTCATACAATAAAATAAAATAATAGATAAGTAAAGACACATAATCAGATCAAAGAAAAAAGTTTGTGGAGTGTTGACCCCGATTACTATCTAATTACTGTATTAAAAAATATGACAAAAACATTTGTATACATTTTTTATTTGATTCATTTATTTTCAGAATGACAATGGTTAATCTGTAACAATATTAAGATATAGCAAGAAACTGATACATACAATACATACAATACACAGACACTGATCCAGATATATCAGGCAGGCAGGCGGGCACACACACACACACACACACACACACACACACACACACACACACACACACACACACACACACACACACACACACACACACACACACACACACACACACACTCATTCACACACAAATAGCTAAAAGAAGATTAGATGTAAGTTGCTATTTTGTAACACAGCAGATGGAGGTTATGATTAACAGATGATAACAACAAGGAAACACTGTCTCGTCTGCTACAGACTGATAGCAACTATTAAAACCCAGGTCTTTAAGGATTTCCTTCATTAAGACAATCCTTGTTAATAAGCCTTCAAACTAGTTTCACAACAACCATTGATTGTTAATATCTTTATACTGCACAAAGCAATTTGCAGTTGAATCTTTGCCATAAATGGAAAGATCATACATCCTAGGACTTCATAAAGCTAGGTCTTGATGAATGAGACACTCATCAACACAACACAGTACAATACACTTCACTACACTATAGCACAGCACAGCACAGTACAGCAAAACACAACACAATACATCATACTACAGTATAGTACAGTACAGTCCAACACAATACACTACACTACATTTCACTAAAACACAGTACTGTGCACCTTGAATGCACATCTCCGGAGAGGTCGGATAATATGTACTGAAGAAGACAAATTTTCTAACATATTACATAACATGATGTTACATTTTCAAGAACAATAAACATATAACTGTTAGTAGTTGCCATGCAAAAAAATCTGAACCGTTATTAATAAACATTCTTAGCATCATTGTGAGCAAAGCGGCCATTGGTGGACATTGGTCTTAGGGCCTAGCTATTAATTTGAGAGTTCTACTGAAACCCTGACCGTATAGCAGCATCAAGCATACACAATATGCTCTCAGTCAATTTCTTTTGGAAGAATATAACCTTTAACCTCTCTCCTTGAATGTCAGACATGACAAAACAAGACCTGTATTTTTCAGAACGCTAAAAAGTTCCCTCCTACAGTTTACTAATTAAATTGTATTTAATCTATTGCTAAATATTATTTTCATGATGATTTGCTCAACTGGTGTCTAACCATCGTCATGGACACTATTTAAAAGGCTAAAACCACACACGCTGCAGCCTACCCTGTCTGGTGTTATCACAGCTGCCTGAGCTAAACTGATGACGCTTTGTATTTGGGGTTTATATTAATACACGGAATGTGTTACAGAAAACCTACAACTATTTCTAACACAACTATTTTCAGTTTAACCAAACTTCGGTTGGCTTTAAAGGCATCAGGGTTTGCATTAAAAATCCGTCCATCTATGCACATGTTAACTGATCACAGTTCTGTGTAAACAATTTGTTTATTACGACTAGCCATGGACAAAGTAAGGAACCTCATATAACCTCATAATCATATTTATGCAGTTTCCTATATTTTTATATGGAAATGCTACCATTTGAATATGCAAACAAAGTTACAAAAATAATGTGTTCTATGAATTACTGTATTTTAAGTACGTTTTAATTCATTGCTCACGTATTTAATATTACATCAGAACATCAGACCATCAGATCCAACTGTGTGCACAAAGTGTGGTCGTCAAAAATCCTAAGAATTGCACATGCCTGTATTTGCGCACGAGACGGTAGAGTATAAAAAAAAAAGAGGAACTGGGAAATTGTCCCTTAGATTCAGTTCCTTGCAGATTGCCTTGACATGTATTCATTGTTGTGCATTTTAAATTCATGTGATCTTTCAGAGCTTTTACCTTTTTATATATTGATTATGTGAAAGTCACAAATGCAACACTATAAGGAGCTTTTTCTGTAAATAAATCAATATTTTCAACAGAAATTAAAGCATTTGACCAGACTTGGTTCATCGTATCAACATGAACGAGTCCTGTTGAAGTGGGCTTGACCAGGAGTGCTTTTTTCTATTGTTATGACAACATTATGATCCACTTCAAACCCAATTGAAAAATAGCTGCACAGAAGTCAAATTTCATTCAACATTCCTGTATGGTGGCAAGGCACCTTACAAAATATATATTTCATGGTTGAAAAACACCATGTTATATTTAACACAAGACAAATGTTATTAATTAATATATTGCTATATATTTTACAGTTGATGCATGATGTGTGCACATTGCTTTGCCTTATACTACACCACAGGGTGTGACTCAGTAATTCACAGTTTCTATTCTAAACGCAGTCACTCACAAGATACACATCTCTGACGGCCAAACAGCCCAATACACAAGCCATTGCATTGACACCTCAAACTTCACAGTCCTTAAGCAGAACCCCTCTCAATGAGGTGTTACTGTCCTTTTCCTTCTCTCACAAACTCATTAAAGATTGAAAAAATAATTACAATTCCAGGCACCGACATGGCAGCCTTAGACTTATAGACTCATACTTTATACACAATTATAGACAGATATAGACCTAATTTGTTTTTTGAGTCTCCCGTTTTTGCTGACATATAACCCTGCTGACTGCTACAGTCTGTATTTTCTTGGTTGTCAGTACTCAGTATGTCACAAGACGATGGCGACCAAGTCTCTCAGAGGGGGATGACACGCATGACCACGGCCTGTGGAAAACAGGAAAAGAGTACGTCGCAACAGGAAGTGTTGCGCTCCTCTTCTGAACACAGTTTGACCAGAATGACTGCAGGTTGATGTCCACATGTACAGTATCAAACAGTTTCGTAATCCCATTTGCAAACACCAGTTGCCTTACTTACTCACTTGAGTAATACAATGTTTAAAAAGTATTTTATCTTTATAAAGAAGAAAAAAACAGAAAATGTATCTCTAGTTTCTCTGTTCTTGGTTCCGAAAAGGTACAGAGAATAGATGCTGTTAATTGCCTTGAAATGGTAAATCATTGGTAGAATCAGTTTTTCAACATTTTGAACTCCAAAGTGTGCATTTAAGAATCTTGAAATAAATATCATGTAAAACACACCTCATCTAAACAAGCCGGAACAAAGAAAATATACATTTATACTGTTTGTATATTGATTTTATTACTTGTCAAAGCTAAATTCCTTAACTTAAACAATAAAATGAAGTTGACATTGATAAAATATCGAATGAGCAGGGTCAACTTGCACACTCACCAATCAACGCAGATGGAATAAGTCGTTTTCGTTCTTCAGTAGGAATCCAATAGCCCATTATGTGCTCTAAGACACAGGAGAGGATAAGTGAACTTTGCGTATTGTCTTTGCGTATATCACTAAATTAACAGGGGAACTAAAAACTTCCTTAATTCCACCTATTTAGGTTGGCAATGTCAGGGTTTGTTATTTTCCTTCTTCTTGTTCTTCTTCTTGTTCTTCTTCTTTTCTGGTTCTTCAATTCTGTCTTAAACGTGATCCAATAACAACAGATGATTGGTATTTTCTTGGTCTCTTCTTTGTTCATATTAGTCCATCGACTAATATGAACTTATATGGACTGTTCTTTTAGTCCATCGAGTCCAACTGTTTTAATAGTGGAACAATCTTTTGCAAATGAGATCCAATTTTTATATTGTGCTGGATAATTAAATTGTGTACATTATCAAGATGATCAATAAAGAGAAGAGCCACAGGTGTATCTAATAACCTCAAGGTAACCTTGCATAATAATACAAATAATAATTATTCAAAAACTGCTTTTCTGGTGTTACATTCAACACATGCTGTTTTGTAGATGCAGATATTTGTAAAAGTATTATTAGTCTAAATACCAACCCTTCAAAGGTTTACAAGTGTGCAGATAAACAGACCTCAAAGCGACATGAATTCATCTTAGATTGTTTTTTTTTAATCTCCATGACAAAATCCAACATTTGTTTTTTGTTATGGAAACATTCAGGGGAAAAAGAGGCCTGTGTGTGTCCTTTGTCACCAAAGGTTTTAGTGGCAAGCGTCTCTTTCACAATGACTGAGTGTCCGCTCAACAGGCGTGTAACAGGGGACCTCCAGCCTTCTCACTTCTTCCTCCCGATTCCTCATTTTCTCCTGCAGAGCATTGTCCTTCATAAGTTTCAGACTAGGATGTGGTATTAATAGACTAGAGTGAATCACAAGACAATTGGACATACAATTCTCCCTCATTATCTGTCTGTGTCTCTGTCTTTGTGTCTGTCTCTTGTTCTCTTTATCACACAACACATCATGCATAAAGCACAAAGATGTTTACTTGAATGTTTAGGAAATTGACTACATGCATTTTCTTCTACTGGTGTATTTCAATGTCAGTCTTATCATTTAATTCATTTTCAATATTTAATTTGAAATGTACATGTGCATGCGAACACAAACAGCATAACCACAAACAAGCTCAGACACCAGCCCACTCACACACCCATACACTAGAACAAGCTCACAAACACACACACACACACACACACACACACACACACACACACACACACACACACACACACACACACACACACACACACACACACACACACACACACACACACACACACGCACACTCACCCACACGTATCCCACTAACACACAAGTTCCTCTTTCTTTAAATTGCTCAAGTCACGTAGATGACTAAGAGTGCAAAGAAAAACATATATATATATTTAATTTATTTCCACATCTTACTCACCATGATTTGCAACTAAGGCTAGTTATTTTGTTAGCAACAAATTTGGTAAAGTAAAGAAAAAACTGTTTTTTGTTACTGTGTGTCTGATAAATGCTGTCCAATCTTGAGATTTGGCAAATATCATGTAAGGTTAATTTTGGTTAGCTAATGATAACTTTATCCAATAATAGTTTACATATATATGATCATGAAACTCACACTTGTACCCCCTATCATTTATGTTTCTGAATTTCTTTCTTCCAAATTTCTTGATTTTATTTCCAATAAAAAGCCTATGCAGATAGAAGTTAAGTAAAAAAATGTAATCATGAGGATGGATCATTTTCTTGTTTACACCACCTGGTGGTCAGGCAATTCTCAAGATAAGCAGGACAAAACCTTCCAGCCGTATTTAAATTAAGTATTTATCAACGGTTTTATAAACTGCAGACCACTCCCTGGATATATTTCTGATTTTACTTACAGTGGGTAACAAACAGTTGGTTTCTCAAAGTCAGTAAATGATAGTAAAACATAATTAGGGTGATCTGGGCCATCTCCCCCCAGAAGCTATAACATAGTAAGACTTGGATACTGGATAGACTCTGGATACGAGATCATTGGAGAACAATTGGTTTGCATTAGAAGTCTAGGTAAACACATTATTGCTATTCTTATGGGCTGATTGGTCCCCTGCTGATTATGCATCGACCCAACATATCTTTCCTCCTCCGCTTATTAATATTGAATAAAATAAGATAATCTGGCAGCCCTGGCTTGAATGAAAAACCTGAAAGTATTTTTTTAAAGGCTGGGACAGGGTGGTTCTTTTTAAATAGGTTGACTCATTTGAGATGCCACAATTTTATTGCATGGTCCCTCGTCACCAGAATAACATTATCAATCATCAATGTCTAAATGACCAGTAATGTATATATCAAGTTTTTGCATTTTTGATGGTTTACTCGTCCCATCTTTCTATAAATGCTATGATATCAAATTTGTTTAGTTGGTTTGCAAGTCCTTAACTCATTGAAAGCCTATTGATCCATACTCTTGATAGCTGTTGGCGCTGCAAATGAATGCTTACTTGCACTGTGGTATTTGAATAAAGGTTGTTTTTGATAGCATGACGTATGTGGTTTATATCGCAACAGTTGAATCTAGGCCCATAACAAAAAGGGAGACCACAAATTAATGAGATAGATTATAGGAATTTATTATAAATCTAAATGATGATGATCCAAGGAGGTATGCAAATTGGTAACATCAATAATGTGTGCAATATATTGATGTGTGTTAAAATGGTGTAGAATGCTGTCAGATTTGTCCAGAAAGCAACAAACCAATATTGTTAGTGGAGCAAGCCGTATGGAGCCAGCCCTGCAGCAAGACAGAGTGAGTTATGAACTGGGTGAGGTGTTTCATTCAGTGATGGATATTTCATTCAAACTTTCAATTTTGGGAATTTTTTTTTTTCCAGGATGTCAGGGAACTCTGAATTCTTGCGAGACTTTTCTTATTGCAGGAAGAGAACACTGGAAAAGTGAGTGAGAGCTGGAAAGAGTTTGTTGGATTGGAATACAAAAAGCGTAGCTTAGTGTTATCTTAAAGATTTGGTGAAGGAGGATTGAGAATGTAATGAGAATAGGGACTTTTCCTGCAACATCATTTCAGAGCGAGACTTCTCCTTGAGCGAGAATTGGTTGGACACATAACAAACAGACACGATCTAGCGAATGGTAAAGAAAAAAGTTCAAGTTTTCTGTAGGGATCTGTAGCGCCCGCAAAGACAGAATCACATTTCTGCACACCTTTCAATTAAAACACACCTCCATTCATGGCTTCCTCCGTCATCCACCCACATTCATCTCATACTCCAATGGAAATAAACCGCCCACCGATCCCCGCACAGTTTGAATCCGTCCTCCAGGAAGGGCATTATGTGCAAGACACCGGTGAACGAGGGAAAAAGAGTTAGAAGGAGAGGGAGGAGGAGAGGATAATTGTGACAGCGGCGTTATTGTCCAGTCATTTTAAGCCAAAATAGGGGTCAGGGTTGAACAAATTGCAACAGAAGCAAACTCAGCTGATTTTGAGTTGATTACTTACATCAAGACTAACAAAAAAGTCTCTGATAATGCCACAAGACCCGTAGTGGTGGTTATCTCAGCCATGGTTGAGAAGGAATTGGGGTAAAGGAACTTTGGTTTAAATGCAAATTAGCACATACAGACACGATTGCCGGCGCATGACATACGTCACAACCAAACGTTAGCGATTGGTTATGGCAGATCCAGAGTGGCACTGGGCAGATCCAATCATTTTAAACTTCAACAGACACCCGCCTTCAAGTGAGTTAACGTTTGTCAATTGATTAGGTCCAGACTCTCTGTACAAAGAAATGAAATGAAGTGAAGTACGAGAGTCTGGTAGAACCAGGCTAGTTTGGCACAGGGAAGGAATGATTTTCACAGTGACATTACAAGTGGGCGTGTCCACCAGTGGCGGATGGTTGTTTATAAAGTGAGGGAGGAAGGACTGCGCGCTTGGTTGCCATTGGCCTGCTTGAACTGTGGCGTATGGTTGCATAAGCATGTGAGACTCAAGTTGTTTCAGGGTGTTTTGGTGAACTACAAAATAGCAGGGAGGGATATGTATGTGAATAAAATTGATACATATCCCACCAGTGGCAGCATTGTACTTTGAAGGCTGGTGGGCAGCATATCTTGGACTATAAGGGCAGAAGGAAAGGATGCAAAGCCAATTAGTAAAATCAGGCCTACTCTTGATTTATAAAACTAAATAAAATAATCTGGGCCTATAATTGGGCTTATTTTTGCCCTCAATGACTGGGGCAAAAATGGAATTTGGCTATGTTTATTTTCAGCTTAAATTGTTTTAAGAAAAATGAAGACACAAGACCAAAAGTGATGCCATTTAAAATGCATAATCATTCACTAACATCCTTTCCACACTATCAAACAGAACGGTCAGAGTAACAAACAATTAAAAGACCAAGAACATTATTTCACAACTATTTACATGGGCTGTAAGCCTAACATTATTTGAGGCAAATGTGGGTTAATGGATGTTACAGAATGTTGGTCATGGTGTTAAGCCAAATAAGATTGAGGGACTTGGATATCGGAACACGGCTGGTGCTGTGTTCCGATATCCATACTTCCATGAGTACACTTTGAAGTACACTATCCGCACTCACTAAGTGCGCTAATTTTCAGATGTCAGTGTTGTTCCAAATCGTGGTGCACTAACCGGAAATTACGATCACGACTGCCGCTGTCACACTAAATTTGTACCGGCTGCCAAATTTGTACCGGGCACGTCATTCATACCTAATCCATTCCAAACCTGCCTGCAACAGATGATCGCGTCGTCCGTTGCCGGGCAGGTTTCAAAAAACATTCACGCTCATGTTGCCAAAGACGAAATAACATAGTACAGTTAACGGATCGCTAGATAACACTTGTTTTTACTTTATATTTGTATTGTATTTCATTTTTTAATCAAATTTAGCTAGTAAACTGAGTGTTTAAAGCGGGTTTCAAAAAACATTCGCGCTCATGTTGCCAAAGACGAAATAACATAATACAGAAAACGGATCGCTAGATGACACTTGTTTTTACTTTATATTTGTATTGTATTTCATTGTTTAATCAAATTTTGCAAGTAAACTGAGTGTTTAAAGCAGGTCAAGGACGAAATAGCACAATACAGATAACGGATCGCTAGATAGAAGGTTCGCGAATGTTCGTGAACCTTTCACGTCATTCGACGCGATCACGGACGACGCGATCATCTGTTGCCGGGCAGGTTTGGAATGGATTACGTATTGATGACGCGCCCGGTACAAATTTGGCACCCGGTACAAATTTAGTGTGACACTGCCACTGCTCCTCCCCCGCAATAAACATCCCGCTTTGAACAGTGAACTCTTTACGCCTAGCTGCTATAAAAAGCTATGAAAGCTATAAATACAAATAAATTGACTATTAATGCAGGCTATGTGGAAAATGCGCCGACTTCGGCTCAGCCTGGCTCCGCCCTCTTCCACCACGTAGCTAAGATGGCTGCCGTTGAGTACGAAAAGTGTACGGCGATCCACACTTCACGATTTGACCGTTTTCAGTACCCTTATTTTCGCCCGATCTGAATCGGAACGCCCTACGTCAGGGCTATTCAACCTCCTTAACAAGTGGGCCGAAAAGGAAAACCACTGGGGTTCATAGGCCACACAGAGTAAAACTACGTGAATGAATCGCTGCAAATCAATCGTACTTAAAGTAGTGTTAACTTAATATATATAGTACTACTACATGGAATAAACTTGTCAGACGCATTCCTTCCTTCTTCACTTTTAATCGCATCATTATAAAAGATTTTGTTCTCACATATTTTGGACACGTATTTAGAATTCAACAATGTTGTTTGAATCATCACAAAACAGAACTACTGTACATATGAGACATTTTGAGCCAGTGAGTCAGTAAGAAAGGTTGCACTGCCTTGTTTGCCTAGTTTGGCTCATCCTGAGACTCTTATGCAGCTTCTCAAAGGTCATGGAGCAACGTGCCCTTGTTCTGATGGCATTCATATGAGAAAAGCTAGACTCACATGTATCGGTTGAGCCAAACATTGTCAGAATAAGTGATGCCAGTTCCTGATTGTGGGGTACTGATACTGGCTAGTATCACCGGCTACACACAGAAACCTGATTGCATGTTTCTCCTTTATTACATTTATTTTTTGCATGCAACCTCTTGCGGGCCAGAAAAAAATTAAGAGGGGCCGCATTTGGCCCACGGGCCGCTAGTTGAATAGGCCTGCCCTACGTACTCAAACTTAGGATAGTAAGTACGGCTAGTATGGATATTGGAACACGGCACTGGCCATAATAAACAGGATATTTTTTAAGTGATTTCAGAATAACGGTGTGTGTAGCTCCACGTTTTCGCCACCCTTCCAGACGGCTTGGTAACCCAACGGAGGAGTGTCGAAAAATAGGTAGGCTTGGCGTGTTTATTTCGGGACTTTGCCCAACTTTTGGCGGTGGAAACGCCAATATAAGCAAACCGATCCGCCCCAAACCGCACCGCTCGTTGGAAACGCCAATATATAACGAACAGAGCCGTACTGTACCGCAACATACGAGCCATACGACTGAGCGGGTTGGTTGGTTCAGCCTAGACTCGAGGGGATAACCCCTACCTACGGGTTCATAGCGCAGTCAGGGCTGCTTATTGGTTCATGGCACAGCCAGGGCTCCAGCCTATTCGTGAATAGACGTTGGCGCGATTCAGATCCCTTAGCTTGTAACGCCCACTCAGAGGAAGACTTTCCTCCTCTCTCTCATTGAACCCCATGTTATTCACCGGCCGCACACACTGCTGTGAAAATGAATGGGATAAAATGGAGGCTGAGGAAGGAACGTCCTCTAGCAGTAATTGTCAATAGGCGATAGGGGGTGCTAATGTCCCTTTACCCAGGGAAACTAACATTACATTATACAAAGGCATTAAAGTAGTAATATTTAAGGGCATCAATACATTACAGTAGTCTGGGCCATCTACACTTTTTATTTTATCTATAACAATTTTAAGGAGGATCTTCCTCCCTCTCCTCACTGGAGAAGCCTCCACTGGTGTCCACCTAGATGTATGGATCGATCAGTCTATCAGCCTACCCAGTGGACTGTAGCAAACCTTGCTCATCTATGCTTCATATTTCAGGGTGGACAAGCCCACTTGGGATGTCACCATGAAAATCATTCCTTCCCTGTGCCAAACGGCTTGAACCAGCTAAGCACATTCACACCTGGTGGCATGACATGAGCCCTTTAAGTATAATTTATAGCAACGGCTTGTGTTTCCGATGCATTTCAATAGAGCATTTGATGATGCTGTGTGAGCTTTTCCAGTAGGGCTAGAGCCCCTCAAAAGGTTGGCAATTTTAGCAGAACATAATGCCCTGATTCATATAAAAGAGACCAGACATCTCTATGTTATTCACAAGTCATTCTAGGCTCCCATTAATGTTTTTGTTTTTTTTCATCTTCGTATGACTCCCCTCTCAGGGAGGGATTACATCACTTCTGCTTGGGCTAGATTAGAACCACCAAATTCATAATCTTATAATCCTTTAGGTCCTCTTTCATATAAAAAACAAACAAACATATCTTAAACACATTCCCAAGTGTACTACATCACCCACCCATTCCCTCACTTCCGGTTGGGCTAGAGCTTCCAAACATATCCTTTTTGTAGAGTTGAATGCACTCATTCATATAAAAGTGGACAATATGATTACAACCAGCCCCACCCTATAATTTGCGACAATAATGGGGGCCTTGCTGTCACAATACACACTGAGCATGAATAATAACCTCTCACAAATGTGGGGGTCATTGCCTCGGCAGCACTCTGTGAGGCGCCGTTATTTCTCATCACAGTATTCCGCTCCTTTCAGGAACTTCAAATCAATATGTTCGGGGGTTGTTCAGATTATTGTGTTCATATAACATGTTCATCTATGAAATGCAGGATATATGCATGAATGTTGCAGAAAATGAAATAATGGCCATAGGTAGTAAACAAGTGCATAATGATACATTCAATAACTGGGGGGCAGCGGGATTCCAAAATAAATGAGGCTCATTGCTCCCCATGTTTGAAAAACGAGTTGTGTAATAAATGATGTGATTAAGGTTATTTATAAAAGATCTTATCCTCTTGAGTGAAGAATTTCTTGTCTGAATTAACATTGAACAGGTAATTCTTAAGGAGGCTTCCATGTCCTGCCAGACTATGAAGAACTATAATGGCCGAGAGGGAAATAAAGCAATAGGTGGTACTAGCTAAGGCTAAACGCATTTTCACTCAGAGCCAGTGTGACCGAAACGTAGAAGGAGCTCAGCCAGACGCGCTTGTCACTGCAAATTTGAAAGCCTGCACTGCACTGCTGTTCGTAATGCCAGATCATACCTATGCCATGCCATGGGAGAAGGAATCATAATCGCCCAAAAAACGAAAAAGGGAATTAAAAAGGCAACGTGACCTGCAAATTCCAAAAACGCGTCATAGCGTCTTGGCACATAACTAGGCTACCGTAATTGCAACCAGGTTCCAACGCACATTTGAAAAAGCAAGGCGCTGGAGAGCACTTCATAAAATTTAACCACAAGATGGGAGAAATTCCTACACAGTGTCTCTTTAAAAATAATGTAGCCTTCCTCCAATGATAGTCCCTCAGAACCCCCAAATTTAGCATTAAAACTGATACAAGCATTAAACATAATTTACCATCACTGAATTAAGATAATGACAATAAAATACATATTTCTAACTAGAACTGTTGTCAAAATGCATTTTAATGAAAGATATTAAAAATATATAATACCAAGTTACGAAGTCTGAAGTAGTAAGTGTCAGAGAATGGGCGGATGGCTGCGCCATCCTCCCATTGACTTCCATTGTAAAGAATATTATTTTAAAAGTAGAATATCTTAAAAAGTATAAAATATTTTAAATTTGAGGAAGGAGATGGGTCCCAAAGAAAGAAAGAATGAAACTTAGGAAGAACAGTAGTTGCTAACCCTAACCTTATAACAATGCTCTGGCGAGTCATGAAATAATTTCCACAAACAAGTTATCACGAACAAGCTAAACTTAATATACAATCACATTTCTCGCTAAACATTAATCAAAACCCATTTTAATGCCGAATCCATATCAAAATTGCATTTTCCACTGAGAATATGTCTGGCATTTTGTTTGTTTTGCAAACAAAAACCTATAGCAAAGAATGTGCCAAAAAACCTAGGCATGTCACATTTATGGAGCCCTTATTGTAAAACTACCGCGTTTTCCACTGTGGACCAACGTAGTTATACTACATTTTAGTTGGGACTGGGTTGCAGGGATGGGGTCAGTTTCAGTTTTTTATGATGAGGTTTTGGAGCAGGTTTAAAAGTCATTCTGTGAACTCAAATCTGAGAAACGCTCCCATTCAAAATGCATCGTTTTTCTTTTTTCAGACAATCATTCTCTGGGACATGAAATATATACATTTTCATGAGCACCAAATCGCGTGATACTGGGGGGTTGACTTGTCTGTGTGCCAATCTCACCCAGCTATCACACCCTGCCAACAGTTCAACCTAGAGAGGTTAGTTTGTAATTGGCTGTTTCTTAGTAATGGTACCCAATAAGAAATGGGGAGGGGGTTCCACGTTTTTGTAATGCCTAACCTAGAAAACGGGTAATCATTTGAAGGTATCTGAATCCCCGCCCTTGTCATGTTTTTGCATTCCTTTAACGTCTACGGGGTAAAGGAACTAACAGTTAGATCCATACAAAGGGCAGGTAGCACACAGCAATGTTGTATGTGTGAACTCAAGCAGAGAACGTTAAGTCATGGCTCTGTGGTTTGCAGCAGAGCTCTTAGAAACTGCACTTTAATAATCCTCGTCATGATAGTTTGGTGAAAGACTTCACTAGGCTATATGAGGACTAGGGTCGAATGGGCAGAATCAGAAGAGAGAAATTCGATTCTTAGTAGGTCTCGCTTCTTTGTGATGTTTATTTTTTACTTGCCTGGTGTAAAAGGACATTTAGAGACAATATTTCGCTCCTGCCCCAAAATTTACCCAAGCACCAGGTGCTATTTTGTTGTCCCCAGGACAACGCAAAATGCCTTATTTTGAGCCCTGGTCGGATAAGGCCACATGTATCGCAGGAATTTACACAGCTGTGGTGCGTTTAAAGGGTAAGTTCAGGAGTTCATTCGGGAGTTAGAAAAAGTTGAGTGATTCCCCTGTTGTAACCAGTAATATTACCACTAGCACGGTGATGTACATTCCAATGTGCCAGAGCATTAAGCTCCACAACTCAACTTTACACAAATTCCAGATAATGCCAACATGAGTCTATATCTGGAAGAGACTTTGTCTAAAAAGTTAAATCCAAAAACGAGAATAAAGCCAATATTACCAGTTCTTACAACAGAACAATTTCGTTCTGAATAGCCGTTTCTCCTTCTGCCGGCCGGTGCCAGATGCAGGTTGCGCCGACAACAACCACAACACAACTGAATTGAACACTATTTGTTCAAGGGCAAATTTACAGAGAATTAACTTATCTAGCTGTTGATGCATCTGTGGGCCAATGTGCAATGTGGAGGGCTACATGAAGTAGTTCATATTTGGCAATGTCATTGATTATTTAGCATTTTGATTTGGAAATAATAATAATAATAATAAATTAAATTTATATAGCGCTTAATATGGTACTCTAAGACGCTTAATAAGAAATAAGCGTTAACCACATTGTTTCCCAGGTTCGATTTTGACCTGCAGTACTATTGCACATGTAATCCTCTCCTGCTTTCAACCCAAGTTCCTGTTCTGTATCCGCAAAATACATGAATATATTAAAAATAGAAGTAAAAAATCCCAGGGTGACCAAGGCGCCTTTCAGAAATAGTTTTGAAATGTACTGACAGTACTGCAAAAAGTCTGCTAGTTATGCAGTATTTCTCAAGTAGATGGAAATGAGGAAGATCTAAATGCCGAATTCCGGGTATTTATATACCAAGCATTGCTGCTCACAGAATCCATTGCTGCTCACATACAAATTAAATGATGAGAGATAGAGAACACAATGAGAGTACACTGTGTGTGTGTGTGTGCGTTATTTTAGAGTAAATTTGGCTGACACGTTATGGAATTCCATTTAACTCTGTATTACATAAATAAAAATATATAATTATGTCTATGAAATAAATAAATATAAATGTGTCTATATATTGAAATAAATGAATATGTTTTTATTTTTGAAAGGATGTTTTCCAAAGGGTTTACTTTTATTTATTTCAGGGGACTTTTATTTCATATTGCCACTTTTCCACATGCCACATGTCAATCTGGAATATTTAAATGAGGCGTGATTTCTTGTAGGCTACGCCATCTAGGCTTGTCCCGTTTGCGTGTACTGAAAATCTCAGCTATGCACCAATCAATGTGGGCACCGCCCACATTTCCCATGGGCCATGGCACCATGTATGTAATGCGGCACACTCTGCCATTTCTTTCAGCCTTTGGCCATTTTATGGCCTCTCTGCTCGACTTGCCCGGCTGCTCAAGCGCCAGGTGACGGGCGTTCGCCGTGCTTCCACTAGCTCGGTGTGGAAAATGATGCGGCAGCCCTGTCGGACTCATCAGCCCTGCCGCCTAATGCGCATTACCTCGATAGGGGCTCCTCTTGAGGCATCTCTTCTTCTCCCCGTCAGTGGTTCTCACGGAGGCTATCAACATCTTCAACGCCTTGGCAGAGCCCGATGACGAAGAAGACAACCTCATGGACGAAGGAGACGGCCTCGACGGCTCCGCATCTGGGGTCTCCCGCTACTTGGCGTCGCTCACTTTGGCGGTTGTGCCACCGGAGAAGCTACGCCGTTTCACGGACCTCTTACAGTTTCTCCCCGCCAGTATGGCAGACCGGCAGGAAGTGGGGTCGTGCACAATCCCAGCGAACCAGGACGCCGCCTCCAACCCTGACGCCACCACAGCAGCAGCATGAGCAGCAGCGAGGGGCCAGAAGTTCCAGAAGCTGCCGCAAAACTATTCTTTCCCCAATAATAAAGATAATAAAGTCCATCTTTTAAGAGTTCTACCCTTTAGGCAAACCCATGCCTGTTGTGCTTTCCTCTTATACGCCTGTGGGGGGACATACGGCGTCTGGCCTGCAGAGGTGAGCATGGGCATGTTGGGAGCACACCGGATCGGCTGGGTGGATTGGGTCTGATTGCGGTAACCGGAAACAGCAATCAGACCAATCAGGGAGTGTGTATTTACGGGCCTGCTTTATCTTGTAGTGGGTAGGGATCGGGAGCAGAGACAAGGACTGGAGCACATGAACTACGTTGTGAGAAAGTCTCTGGAAATCTCTGGACTCTCGTAACTCATCCAAATAAAAGACTTGCTAAAAGACAGAACAAGGTACTCACGGAGCTAGCCCAGACCCTGGCGGCCGATCGGGCTATTCTCCGTGAGTTCCTCGCCTTCGGAGGGCGTGGAGACGAACCCAGAGGGGCAGGAGCCGTGCCCCGCATCCACATCCCGAAGATGGGGGAGGCAGACGACTCTGAGGCCTTCCTGGAGACCTTCCAGGGAGTGGCAGAGGTCTCTAGGTGGCCTAGTCAGGAGTGGGCTCACCATCTCCTGCCACTCCAGACGGGGGAGGCCCAGCTCACAGCCCACAGTCTGCCGGCCGGGGCTCAACTACACCGTCGGCAGGGCCATCCGGGACCGGCTTGGCCTCCATCCAGTGGAACATCGGCGACGTTTCCGGACGTTGACCTTCGCTGAGGGGGACCGACCCTTCTCCTATGCCCAGCAGCTTTGGGACCAAGCGAGGAGGTGGCTGGTCCCGGACCGGAACAGGGCAGAGGGGGTTGTCGAGCAAATAACCCTGGAGAGGTTCATCGAGGGGCTTCCGACCAGAACCCCTGCCTGGGTCCGGTACCACCGCCCGGGCCCGCACATCGGCGCAGCTGCCCTGTGGCGGGACAGGCCGACCCCGGTGCCGAGGGCAAAATGGGGGGCCACCATGTCAGAGCGGGCACGTGAATCACCTCCCCCCCCTTGCAGACGGGCGCTCAGACGGCAGGGGAGGGGTGTTGGTGGTGCGGACGGCCTGGCCACTTCCGGCGGGAGTGCCCTATGATGGAGGTGGGCCAGGTCGTCCACGTCGCCGGTGCCCCGTCTCCTCCCCACGCTCCAGGCGAGGCGTACAGTATCCCGGTGAGGATACAGCGGGGTACGTACCAGGCGCTTTTGGATTCGGGCTGCATGCAGACCATGATCCATCAGCGCCTGGTGTGGTCAGCGCCAAGGCATTGGTGGAGGCATCTAGCGCTTCGGTGATATATAGAGCCCGACCAATATAGGATTTTTAAGGCCGATACGATACAAATATTTTGTGATTTAAAAATCCGATATGCCGATATATCGACGATATATCGGCATATATATATAAACAGATTTCCCTAACATTGGTTATTTGTAGTTATCCTTTAAATCCTTTTCACTCTCAGCTAACACGTAACAACAGCAAAACTGGACATGGTAGTCATGAATTAAGTCATGCTTATCGACTTTAGAGAATTGATTGGGATGTTCTTTTAATTGTTATTCAAGCAATGTATGTCTCGTGACAGTTGCCAACTTACCATGAACACACTTGAACACATGAACAACACCGATGATCTCCGTCAGTCATTCACTCTGCCTAACTGGCTGAATCAGCGGGTTTGGGACGTTAGAGCGCCCTCTGGTGGACAAACATTGTTATTTTTTTAATATTAATTTATCGGCCATTATAAATGCCGATACCGAATAGTTTGAAAAATGCCTAATATCGGCCGATAATATCGGCCTGCCGATATATCGGTCGGGCTCTAATACACAGGGATGTTCAGGAGTATCCCTTGGTCCCTATCGAAGTTCGTTCTGGGGGGAAAAAGCATGGAGTCAAGGCGGCGGTTAGTTCGAGCCTCACGCATCCCCTGATTCTAGGGTTAGATTGGGCTGGGTTTCCGCAGGCTGTTAGGGGGACTACGGGGTTGCGTACACAACAGATAGGGACATGTGAGTCGTATGCTGTGTTCTGCGCTGATGGGGGGGCGTCCGACGCTGTTCAGGGACCGGGGGAGGCGCCGAGTCCTCAACCCGAGGTCACAGCGCCAAGGTTCCCACCAGTGGAGGATTTCCCCCTCGAGCAGCGTCGAGACGCTACCCTACGCTCAGCCTTCAACCAAGTGATAGCTATTGATGGTACTCGGGTACAGTCAGACGCAGTGCTGACTTACCACCACTTTGTGGTGGTCAGGGATAGGCTTTATCGGGTGGGTCGTGACACCCAGAGTGAGGAGGTTGTAACCCAATTGCTGGTAACCAGGAGCCGCCGGGAAATGATTTTCCAGGTGGCGCATTATAATCCTATGGTGGGCCATTTGGGATACGATAAAACATTTAACCGGATAATGGCTCGGTTCTATCGGCCGGGGATTCGGGCGGTGGTGCGCAGGTGGGCCGCCTCCTGTTCCGAGTGTCAGTTGTTGAATCCCCCGGCCGTCCCGAGGGCTCCCTTGCGGCCCCTTCCCCTGGTGGAAGCTCCCTTCGACCGCATTGGCATGGACATTATCGGGCCATTAGAATGTTCCGCACATGGGTATCGATTTGTGTTAGTCCTGATCGACTATGCAACCCGATACCCGGAAGCAATTCCTTTGCGCAACATCTCCTCGAGGAGTTTTGGCGCAGGCGTTGTTTTATGTCATATCGTGGGTGGGAATCCCAAAAGAGATTCTCACTGACCAGGACACCAATTTCATGTCACGTGAGCCCAGGAGAGTCAGAGACGCCTGGACGACAGAGGGACTAGATTACGCAATGTCACACCGGGGGACAAGGTCCTTGCACTGCTGCCCAACTCTAGCACCGAATTACTGACGAAGTGGCAAGGGCCCTTTGTGGTTACACGGCGAGTCGGGGACGTGGATTACGTGGTAGCGCGGTCGGACAGGGGCGAAAACAAACAGATATACCACATCAACCTCCTTAAGAGGTGGAACGATGCGGTCCCTGTCGCGTTCGTGATGACGCTACCAGAGAGAGAAGAGTTCGGACAGGAAGTCCCTACTCCAGGTGAGTCAGGCGGCGGACATGCTAGCCTGCAACTCCAGTTCGCCAACGTGTTTTCGTCCATGCCTGGTCGCACCCCGTTAATCACTCATAACATCAAGACGATGTGTCCCCTGCCTGTGTCGGGCGGTGGGGGTGTGTGGGGGGACATACAGCGTCTGGCCTGCAGGGGGGAGTATGGGCATGTTGGGAGCACACCGGATCGGCTGGGTGGATTTGGTCTGATTGCGGACACCGGCTAGTAATCAGACCATCCAGGTAGTGTGTATTTACGTGCCTGCTTCATCTTGTAGTAGGTAGGGATCGGGAACAGAGACAAGGACTAGAGCACATGAACTACGTTGTGAGAAAGTCTCTGGAAACGCTCCCTGTGACCACGGGGGCGGATTTATCATTTCTGGACAGTCGTAAATCATGCAAATAAAAGACTTGCGTGTGCTTCCAAGTAACCCCGGTGTCCATTCTCTCATTGAACTTGTTACAAAGCCTCTTCCCCCTCGGATGGCGTCCAGACGGCGTGGTAGTATAGTCTAGGGTTGGCCGGCTTCAAAGCGGCGTCCCTTTGAGCTTCATGAGCGGCCGCCAAACTCGTTACATGACTTCAACATTATCCCCTCTACCCCCCCGTACTACAGTGTGTTGACTGTGGGGAGAAGGTGGGTCTACGCGCTGTGGTTACAGCTAGCGGACACAACGGCGACTTGCACGTTTGTTCAGCAGGCAGTGCGGCGAGGTTTGAGCGAGCGATCCGCAATTATCCGCCTCACAGAGGCCCCTATCTTTTCATGAGATGCCCCCCTTGGTGCACACACAGTGTTGAGGCAGTAGGGGCCGAGGAATACAGCGTATTCCAAGACAGCATTCCTCAGCTGTCTGCTCGCCCTCCCTCCGAGTGTTATGCGTGTTGGCAAGAGCGATATGCGCTTTACCAATGTGGTTGAACAACACATTGAGGTGGGGGCGGGCCATCCCATATAGTTCAAGCACCGCCCTCAGCCTAAAACTTTTTGGGCATTATCCTATATCACTCTGGCCAACCAGATGCCTGGAAGAATGGACATTATAGTTTAGGCACCAGTATCAGCAAAACTATACTGCTATATTATTGTACTGAAATAAGGTTCCATGAATACTATGGTTTTGTTATGTATTTTTGTTTGGCAAGAGCTAGCTCTTTTTTAATTACAGGGTAAAGGATCTTTAGGTGATATTATAAACCAAGTTTAGAGATATTATAATAGGCCTACTCAGTTTGGTCCTCTGTTGTTGTAATGCTTCAGTACTGTTACTTTAAAGCAAGGGTTCTCAAAGTTTTAACAACTGAGGGCCAATTAAGGAACCCAAAATTTGACTGAGGGCTGTCAAAGGTAAAGAAATCAGGCGGGAAACGCCGTCATCATCCCAGTGGTGAAAAAAAACATTGCACCGTGGACCTCTGGGAGTGAGGTCAAGTGAGGTCTAAATCACGAAACTGAGGTTCATCCTTTCAAAGTAATTCCCAGTCGTATTAAAACTAACAAATATAACAGGATTTAATTGAAAGCTAGAGTCGACTTTTCTCTCTATATTTTTTTCTTTTTGTTTAAAATAATATTGATATAAAAAAAACAAAAACATTTTCTTTTCACTACTTACATCTGTATGTCATTGCGGGCCGCCAAGAATGTTTCTGCGTGCCGCACTTTGAAAGCCAATGCTTTAAGCAACTGATTGGAGTAATAATGCAAATGTCTGGGGCAATTTGCATTATTATACTAACTATAGGCCTACTACACTATTCCCGTGTAGTGTAGTATATGGGGCTATCCCATATACTACACGTGAACACTCCAAAAATATAAAAGATAACATTTTTTGACGGGATTTATTTGTTTTTAATAGTGGTTTATTGGTTTTTATACGAGACAGATATTTTGCGATGAAAATATCCCGAGTCTGAGAACTCAATCATGGGATATTGCCCAATATTCCGAGAAAGCAAACCAATCAAATTGCGCCATCTTAGGAGGCTCACGTGTAGCACATACTAATAACCGTTGCATTCAATACAGAGAGGGAGATGGCTGTATACATTGTTAGACTTGTTGTTCCATATTATGTAGAATTTGTCGCAACTCACAGGACCTGAGGAAGGTTTGTGTCTGTGAACTCAAATGCTCCCTTTCCATACGTCTAGCCGAACATAGCTGGTCCTACGCATCCCCTGCTGATTTTCGTTCATAAATAGGCTATATATCTATTTAGCTGCAAGGCAAGCACTATGTCCTTAGGTGAGTCTTCTGGTTAATAAATACATTCTTTGATTTTGAAACATTAACCTTATGTTGTTGTTATTTAACCTTTCTGAGGCTATTGCATAGTAACTTAGTAACTCTTTATAAAATCTTCCCTTCGTAAAGTTGAACAGCCCCCTCCACTTCATCATTGCCCGTATCATATGTTGTGTCCACGGCGAATTCATAATCTCGAGGGGATCCCAGTATTTTGCTCCTCAACTTGGTTAAGGGCGGGCCATCCAAGGAGACAGTCTTCAGACTCCCAGCACTACATCCTACCCCGAGCTTCCCCCCACACACTGAACCGGTGATACGTGGCTCTCTGGAAAAGTGTAGCTCACCACCAGCCTAGTTCGGGGAGCAGTGGGACCACTCGCAGGCTTAAAGAGAAACGCCACGGCGGAAGCCTGCATTCAACCGAGCTGGCCTGGATGGCAGGGACACACTGGTGCCAGGACTGCAAAACATATAAGGTATTAACAAATGCACATTATTATGACTTTTTTTAAGTGCAATGTTGAGTAGGGTTTTGCTGTTGTTATTGTGGCTGCCTTAAGGTAGAATCCATTGCAACTCCGCGACACTGATTTACAGTGATGGTGACTTGTTACGCTAGCCGAGTTAGCGTTAGTTTGAGAGTGTGTTGTCGCGATAGCTTATGTTAGCTAGCCTGGATATTTACTTTTGGCCAACGTTAGTTAGTGACTACGTTAGCCAGCGTGCAATACGTGCGTAGTACAAGACATTCCATTTATTTTCACAATCAAACTTCAGGTCGCACCGTTTGGACAGATCACCCTTTTTAAGAATCATATCTTTGGCATATTATGTAGGATTATGTTGCATCCTTTCGAATGTACTGCTATAAAGACCTCACTGTTCAATGATTACTATTCGTTTGCATAATATCTAGCTCTTTGTAGAACCGACAGTGATATGATTGTGTATTGTAAAATATTGTCATCTCCAAAGTAACTTGACGTTACCTTGGCATCCCTACACACTTCTCATAGGTGTACAATTCGTAGCAAAGCGCTCTGGAAATTAAGAGTAAAATTTGTATATGTTGTTGTTTGCTAAGCCAATACATGCAAACATTTTAATGGGGAACAAGGTCATTTGGGTGAGGAACAAGCAGATTATATTGAACGCAAAGCAAATGCAAACCTCCCCCTACAACTATATCCCCAACACCTATGTATTTCATGCAACCTCTTTTAACGGGGTCATCTCTATGTTCCCCAGGTCCTATGTTCCCCGGGTGCGAAGGTTTAGGGTCAGATTTAGGGTAAGGGTGAGGGTTAACCCTAAACCTAACCCTAACCATAACCAATAGGAGGAGAGCCATTCTAACCAATCACATGTGAAAAAGGTGGTACTTGCCCCTACCATCCTACAAAAAAAGATTTGCTCTCCGGATCCTGTGTTCCCTGGTCACATACAAAGCGAGGAACATGGGACCCGCAGAACATAGGTGCGCTCCCCTTTTAACTATGATGTTGTGCTCAATAATTGACAGAGCTGTAGTAAGAATGTGGTTCTAATTAAATAGAGAATAAACAACGAGGCATAATATATTCCCTGTTGATTTTAAAGCCTATGCAGTTAAGTGACAGTTCAACTCTACCTTATTCAAACAAACTTCCATTTTTTATGTTTGTTTGAATTAGATGATGTAAGATCCTCAATGACGCCACCATGATCTGATAGGCTGTTGATCTATTCCCTTCTTCCTTTAGACAAAAGTTGGCCTGTATCTGTTGTTCCCTGGATACTCTATCACTCATTGTTTGAAAACCTTTCTTTGTAAGCATACAATATGCTCATGCAAACTAATACTGAACAGCTGGACTGCAATTTTTAAGGGATAATGTGTGACCTTATTTATCTTTATTCACCCTAAGAGTTCACATTTCAGTAATTTACTATTGTTTCGCCCCTCAACTCATGCACTTTCATATGGTTTAAGCTTTTTTGATTGGGGAAGTAAAACTTACATTAAACTATCCTTAACAAGTCATTATGTTACTGTCCCTGAGTTGCCACTCAACTAAGTTTTAATTATTATTCTTTATTGAATGCATTCGGTCTTAGCATACTTTAAATTTGAAAAATGTTTTTCTGGACAGACATATCGGAAATTGGATTAACAATTAGACCTTTTCTTTGACTATTTTCTTTCAGTGTTTCACGTGCTGTCTAAGAGCTCTCTTTGGACCTTGGAACGGATGAAAGTCGCAGGCAGAGGAAAGCCCAGCTGGGCTCTAGCCACTGTGTTTGTTGGCGTTACCCTGATGGTGCTGACCTCCAGGTGCGCATCAAGCAACCAGAAGATGTCCCAGACAGCTATCGGCCACTCCACAGATAGGGCTGCGGGACAAGGGAACAGCTTGCTTGAAGAGCTTCTGGGCTTCCAGGGGCTAGCTGACCTTTTTGCCAGTGAGCAGGCTGAAGTGTGGTTGTACTCCCTGGTGGGCTCTATCGTTGTGGGCCTCAGCGGGATCTTCCCACTACTCGTCATACCGATCGAAGCCGGAGCTGCCCTGAAAACCGAAGGTGGGAAATTAGATTTCAATAACTGTTGGGCCGAAGGAAGTAATCGATCTGCAATGTTATTGTTAGTTTAGCTGTCATATTGTTTTCAATATCATTTCGTGACACCTTTGTGATCTAGTGGCATTTTGGGCAACTCTCTGCTGTTGTACTCAATTTTAGGAATGCAATAATGTCATGTCCAAAGTTCTATAAGGTATTTGGGTCCTTTTTATTTTATTATTTTTTGATGTATTTAAAATAAAGAAAAAATTATGAATGTAATGATTCTTCAAAATGAAAAAGATCTAATGGACAATGCTCATGCCTGTATGTGTCTTGACAAGTAAAAACAGTAGCAGGTCTTGTTAGCCTGAGCTGGCTGGTCTTTTAAACAGCCCCACCCAGAGGAACACAGCATTCCAGTGTGTATTTCAGGCCATGGTTTTTCTAGGGAACTCTTGAACCTGAGGTTAGTTCGTCATAAAGAGAGACTTAACCGTGTCAACCCCATCCAGCTGTTAGAGTAATATATTGATTTGCAGCAATCTGAAGCTAATCATCCTAATGGCCATCTGTACTCATTATGCATTCATTAGTTGAATTAAAAGAAACCAGGCCAATGTTGTTACTGCAAAGATGCTCATGGGAAGAAAGATCGGTTTTAAACAAGCAATGGAAAGAAATTATTCTGACACACATGTTGTTATAAAGTCAGGGTCACATGACACGTTTTCTTTCGCCACATTATTTTTCTTCTGCAGCTGGAGGGCAAAAGCTGAAGCAGCTTCTGAGCTTTGCTATTGGTGGCCTCCTAGGTGATGTGTTTCTCCACCTCCTTCCTGAGGCTTGGACCCTCTGTAACCAATCAGGTTTGTTATGTCTTCCCAATATCGGCCCATGACAGTTAATCCATTAATTGATTTAGCTATAATGGCTCCTATGTCAATCTCACACATTTGAATACAATGCAACATCCCTTAGACGTTTCAATCACTCCTTCTGACGGCCACACTTGGCAATATGATCTTACGCTCATTTTGTTTAGATGGTAGTCGCCACCACCACTACATGGTCCAGGGACTCTGGGTCATCGTTGGCCTACTGTCCTTCCTAATTCTCGAGAAGATGTTCCCCGACCAGAACAGCAACGCTGAGCCTGCTCCTACTGCTGACCTTGATGCCACCTCTTCTGTAAGTTAAATATCCAGAATCACTTTCTCTCCATCGCTATTCTGAAAGTCTGTAATATAATAATATTACCGGAAAGGCTTATTTTAAACCCCATTTTAAAGGTCTAATGGTTAATTTAGTTTTCAATTGTACTAGTATTTTGAGATGATTATGTTTAAAAAGGAATTCCTCTGCATACCACTAAATAGCGCATTCCGTACCACCAATGATAGGCGCACCACAGTTTGAGAAGCACTGGACTAGATCAAATATCAACCATATTTATGATTGTATCACGGATTTATAAGGGCTATTAGCTTATGGGTACAGTACAACTTGCTGGATTGGGGGACCGGAACACCACGCGTTGCATTTAAATCTATGGTCATCCTGCTGGTGCTCCACATATGCGCCTCATTGATCATGGTAAGGGGCGTCCCCCAACCTTGTGTTGAAGCTGCAGCCTTGCTTTTATGGGCATCTGTGTTTTCAGAATTTCACGGTTTTAGTGTGTTGCATGAACTTGATTTCTGGTCGCAGTCTGGACCTGTAAGTACATGCCTTAACATTGCTTCATGGCACTTTAACAAGATATGGTCAGTGCAGAGGTAGCATTCTTGTTGCTCGAATGAGTGGCAATCCTATTTATGTCAAGGGATTAACCTTGGAGTGCATTCTGCTTTCTATATTTTTCTTTTTATAATTAGGTGTGTTTTATTGTAGGCTGTTGATATTTAAGTAATTCATTTTTAAATATTTTACAATAGATGGTTATTATAGATTTATTTTGAGTTATTTTATACAATCCCCAAACAGCTTTTTACAGGCTAAGGATGTTCACTAGGTGATCAAAGCATCATAACTGTTACTCAAGGACTTCACTTAAACATCTGTTACCGATGTATAATTTGTTATAATTACTTAATTTTGCCGAATTTGCCTAAGAGCATTACATTCCTGTGTAATGTAATCGATAATTTAGTACTTTGCTTTTTGATAAGACATTTTTTAAAGTACTTCACAAAGGCGATACACTGTTATTTGTCTGTTGATTCCAAAAAATAGAAGTGCTATATTTTGCCATTGTTTACATGTATCTGAGGAAGACTTATCATCTTATAATGGAACACACCTATGTGGTTTATTCCGCGAATAACCTATATGTATAAAGGAAGCATTTTGTCGATAGTTGTATTTGACCGTTGTTAAGGTTGGATTTGAAGCACCTTGGTTTTGGAACTTTTAAAAGTCAGACCTTTTATTAGTTCTGTCCTTTTATTGAAGAATAGTGCACTCCCTTGAAACGTTATTGACAAAACAGGATAAATTATTTTACAATGCTGTGATGTAGGGCTGTAAAGATTAGTAAATTGACAGAAAATGTTTCAAATCTAATTTTGATAATATATAAATCATTAATTCATATTAGTGACTGAAATACAACTAACCAACAATTCCTACGTAAAGCGCAGTTAAATTCAAATAATTGGTCAATGGATCTTTATAAAAAGGAATACTTGCTCTTGGATGCTTGTCAGATAAAGCAAGCACATCTAAGACATTTTGGTTACCTGTGAAGGCATTTCTTTTTATTAATGATCGCTAGATTAATAGACTATGAAAATAGTATTGGTCGTATTTATTTGAAGAAGAAATTATTTGGAACACGTAATTTGCCTTTTCTTTTTTTGTGCTTGAAATAAAAAATACTGGACTCGCATATAATCAGGAGGCACTTTCAACAAAGATAAGTAAAGGAACCGCAGGAGTATTCTCTCGTTATGCATTGACCTTTTCAACATACCCTTAGTAGTCAGTAAGTTTCCACTTGTGTCTAGCACATGATGAAACTTTGGAAAGACTTTGTTCCCATGGACTCTGTTCCCTTAGCCTCTAGCGTGTACATATCCTTATAAAGGGTTTCCTATCAAACCTCTACAGAAAGCATAGACCTTTAGAGTCTGTAAGCTGTTTTATCCACTACAGTATTTACCAATCAGTAGTGGATTATTTAGAGATTTTACAAATACATGTGTACAAATGTGTAGCTCAATACAATCGATGCAGTGGAGAGCCGGACAGTTCTTTCCCATTCAGTTTGTTTTCTTTCTCATTGGCAAACATTTCTTTAATAATGTAGATGGCAAAAACTTCTACTGTCTTTTAAGAAGGGCATACTTAATGCTGTATAAAATGCATGCTTTTAGTGCTGAGTAACCTGTACATTGTGTACTGTAAAGTATGGTGTACAGTTTGTTTAATGTGTGATATCAAATTTTCCTTCCCACATGACTCATTATATTCTGTTTATTTTCTGCCTAGGCATTGTCTGGTTCTGTCATCGGTGGGAATACAGAGGGTTTGGTGAAGAACGGGAAGCTCTCAGATTTGATGGGCTCCTCCAAGCCACAGCAGCTCTGCACTCAGAGTGGATCACACACCATCAAGGTATGCAGGCAGACGGGACATGGTTCTCTTCAAAATAAAAGCACCAGCGGTTAATGCGGGAATGATGAGGCAAGTGATGTTGTTGATCACAAGACCATGCTGTGGCATTTTGAAGATTTCTACAATCCCTGGATTAGTAAAATAATAATGATGCTGCTTTGGAATATTTTTTTATTTGTATGTAAGAAGTTTTAGCTAAAGTGGCAATCTCGCACAGATTGCCACTTTAGCTTGCTTCAGACAGATTTGTTCTGTTTCGTTTTCTTTCTTCTCTCATGTCTACCAAGTGTCGCCAGCGACATCTAGTTCGTAACATTCATAATACTGCAAGTTCAAGGGCTCATTCTGCGATAGTAAGTGACTAACCAGACTTTTATTTTCCTGAAAATCTTTACGATTGCCAATTTCAATTTAAATTATAGCGGTAACGTTCACTAATGGTGTTTACTTTGGTAATACGGCACTTCAATAAACGTCCAAACCTAATAATGGAATCTAATATCGTCCAGCTTTGTAGGGCTTGCTTAGATGCTACATTTGGGAAACGAGTTCCTAATAAACTTCTGAATAAACCATTCCTAATAAACGTCAGCTATAATTTGTTTTAAAAAAATGACTAATTATGACGGGTCACAACTCCACATATCTTGTTTGGATTTCTGCTGCCTATTTCCTCCAACAGCAGAGCATAAGGCTGTAAAGGCTTCAGGCTGTAACTCTTCTTGTTATTGGTCCCAATTCTGTAATGGGCCAGGACCCATTAGGTTGTCAAAAGGGCTACCATGCATCATAATGGGTGGCTAACAAGAAGCTCACTCTGTGATGGAGAGCAGGGTGGAGGAGACAATGAATGAAGTTTAGTCCTTTTTTCTCTTTTTCAGATGTCTCCAGCTCTAATCTTGAGTCAGCTCATCTCCCTAATGATTCAATCAGTATATATTCCTACTTGGAAGAAAGAAAAGACAAAATATGGCACCACCCTGTTATTTACTTCAATTTTGTGTAACAAATGGACTCAACCACGGTTTATTTAAAGCGCTTCACCGAAATTACAGTCTTGTAAAGCTTCTCTAACCAACAGTGGTAATGCCTCCTAAACGCTTTCAGTACCTCAAGAGGGCTAGATGAAGCTCTCCATAAACCAAACAACTAAATGTACAAAATCAACCTTGATATTAATGACATCAGAGCAGTAGGCCACAGCCTAGAAATAAAGGTGAAGTCAAAATGTGAATTAGTGCTTCTCAATGTTCACAGTGGTAACTATTTGCATTCAATGTGGTAGGACTGCAAATAGGCTATTTGAAGGGATGTAAATCCCTTATGGTGCATCAATTTTCCAGTTTATCTGAGCTAGTTCCATTTGGCATTATCATTTCAGAGTGAGTGTTGATTGAGTAAATAATGTAAGACAATTGCACATGTAACCAGAATTTTGTTGTGGTTACAGACCAGTGGTTACCTGAATCTTCTGGCTAACTGCATTGACAACTTTACCCATGGGTTAGCAGTTGCAGGCAGTTTCCTGGTCAGCAAAAAGGTAAGATATCTTTGGCGAAGCCTAACATAAGTGTTTATTTACATAATGTTCTGCTCTGTTCAGGAATGTGTTTGGTATTTTATGTTAAATCCTCCCTAGCAAAAGGGCTGTCATATTCCTCTTATGACTCTAATAATAATGGTAGTAAACAGCATTTAATACCTGAGATGTATTGGGATTTTAAAATGTTTTTATCCTGTATTTTACGTCCATGGATCACAATTATGATAATAATTGACCAGAATAAAGAGATTATCTGTTAAAGTTGGAACAGATTCTGCCTCTCTTGTAACTAACATGTTTGGCAGAGTATTCAAACCTGGCAGGAGATTTGTTTCATCAGCAGTCTCGCAAACCCACTTATGCGGTCACCTGTATTTCTCTCAGATGTCATTGTAACATGTTTAAAGATTTATTTTAGACTATCAGTGTATGTGATTTGCCGCTTTTTAGATTAAAAACTGTTGCAAAGGGAGCTTTCTGCATTGCGGCATAATAAAGTGTGGCATACCAATGCGTTGGCGTCATGGCAGCAGTTGGAAGGAAGGAGTCCAGCTGGACAGGCATAAGGCTAACAGTGTGAACTACAACTCTGTGTGCCAGAAAGGAAGTTGACTAGATGTCTCCAAAAGGCTTGGCCCCCTGCTTGCCATTTTTCTGTTTATTCCTAGGCTTTGGAAGCAGTCTTCCCTCTGACTGATGCTGTGCATTTACCCAATGCCATATCACTATTTGATACACGCACCATATTTCCACAGGCCAATGTGTTTGTTGGCTACACGAGTAAAGTGGGTAGTGACGCCTATTTCTTTATGGAATGTCATTTGAGACAGGATTAAATAAATAGATAAATGAGCCAGGAAAAGGGGACTTTTATTTCAATATGCCACTTTTATTTATTTCATGTGACTTATTTTATAATGCCACATTTATTTCATCATGCCCCATTTCCATCTGGTATATTCAGAAGAGTTTGGCGTTGTATTCTTGAAACAAATCATCACGGGTCAATTGACCAGAAAGCCCTGGTCTATCAGTCTCAAACTATTTAAGACTTCGTCTTCCACGTCCAAATCTTGAAGAGCACTAATCCACTCAAGTATTTCTTAAGTCTACAATACGGTGCTGAATGGTATTCGCTGATGAACCATATTGATAAATTTGTTCTGCAAAGAATAGTACGGTATCTCGGAGCCCATTGAAGTCTTCCATATTGTCTGCACAGTTGCTTGTTCCACGATATTGGCATAGGCCCTGTGTAAGTTATGTCCTTCCTACCGTCATACATTTCCTGGCCTCTTGTATGTTCAGTGCTGCTTTATATTCTTATTACTGTTGTTTTGGTCAGGGATAACCAGGCATTAAATGCATATTTGTTTATGGTGAAACAAAAGTCCCCTGAAATATATAAGAGTAGTCCTTTTGAATAAGCCTATTTTTGAATAAGTCTCTCTCTCTCTCTTTCTCTTTCTCTCTTATTGCCATATTTATGTATTAATTTATTTAATATGGACTCAATTGGCATTTTATATTTCTTTACCATATTATTTGATTGTTGTTGCAGGTTGGCTTCCTGACCACCTTTGCCATCCTGCTCCATGAGATCCCACATGAGGTGAGACTGCATAGTGTGCTGGCTAAGCCCTGATACTTGATCATACACTTTATTCATAGTTATTTTAAACCAAATTACTTGCCATCTTGAAATTGTAGCAAGAATTGTATGCAAATCATTGAGTCTTATGTTGTAGTCCCTTTGGCTTTCATCAGCCAGTAATTTCTTAATATAGTCATAGTGGTTATTCAAATTGTTCTTCTTAAGTTTTATTCCTTCTCTTCCTTCTTTATTATTCTCTACAAACTCTGGGTCCTATCTTCTTACAAAAATGTTCAGAGACTCCACTCCGATTTTAAAATGTTTAGATTAGTTTTGGACAGTGGCGGCTGGTGGTTTTTAAAGTGAGGGAGGAAGGACTGCGCGCTTGGTTGCCATTGGCCTGCTTGCACTGTTGGTGTATGGTGGCATAAGAATGTGAGACTCAAGTTGTTTCAGGGTGTTTTGGTGAACTACAAAATAGCAGGGAGGGAGTTATGTGAACAAAATGTATACAAAGCCACCAGTGGCATCACTGTAATTTGAGAAGGATGCAAAAGCATATTAGTCAAATCAGGCCTACTATTGATTTGTAAAAGTAAATAAAAAAATCTGGGCCTATTATTGGGCCTATTTTTGCCCTCACTGACTGAAGTTATTTAGCTATGTTTATTTTCAGTTACAATTGCTTGTAATGCCACCAGTAAGTCATGCGTACCTAGCAAACCATGTAGCACTCACAACACTGACGTTGCCATTACTTCTGATGACCTTGATTTTGGGAAGTGGTCTACCTCTTTCTGAATGAATGGAATGGTTTTTGTAATAAGACGTTAACAATGTCCTCCGTTTCCAATGTTTCCATTGTGCATTTAGGATCTCGCTATCGCAGATTTCACTTGCTCTGCGTCTCTCACAGACTGAGCACCGCGGCAATGCAGACCGGGTTTGTTATCGACAGCGTTGCCAGATTGGGCAGATTTCCCGCCCAATGATAATTTTTCCAGCCTAACATGGTTAAAAGTAGCCCAATTGGGTGGGAAATCGGACCAATCTGGCAACACTGCTCAACATCCAGGGATCCTGCTTATTGGTTCATAGCGCAGACGGATAGATTTTTGCGCGAATCAGACCCCTTAAGGTCCCACCCACTCAGAGGAGGATTTTCCTCCTCTCTCCCGTTGAAACCCATGTTATCCACCGGCCGCCAGTACTTTCGGGAAAATGAGTGGGAGTCAACGGCGGCGGAGGGAGGACGTTCCTCCCTGAAGTAATTGTCAATGGGCGATAGGGGGTGCTAATGTCCCTTTACCCAGGGAAACGAACATTATATATTCAAAGGCAATAAAGTAGTCATATTTAAGGGCATTAATTCATTACAATAGTCGGGGCAATCTAAATTTTTTATTCTCAACAATGTTAGGGAGGATCTTCCTCCCTCTCCTCAATGGAGAAGCCTCCACTGGGATTGGATTTCAGATTTTTTAAATATTTTATACTTTTTAAAATATTCTAGTTTTAAAATAACATTTTTTTACAATGGAAGTCAATGGCTCTGACAGAAGAAGCAGTCAGTTTTCGACTTCAGCTTCGAGGTGCCCGCTGCACTGTAATACATTTGACCTTTCAGATTCTTCAAATCAATTCATTTTACATTTCTGCATTTTTAGCAATGCTTTGCGCCTTTCATTCAGCTGTCACTTTATTTGTTTCCAACCATTTACATTTTCTTTAATGGTGTTCATTTTGACATTGTTTACTCCATTAGACTTTTGAACATTTGTTCAAATTCATTCACTTGATTTAAGCCATTTAACATTTCTTTACGTCTTAAACTATGTGTCTTTATTAAAACATATTATCAACCTCACTTTGGACTACAGCACTCACTCATTTTCTAGTTAGGTATAGTGTTATACATGGAGCACAGCAAGACCAGCTGCAGTGGTCTATTGCACTGCATTATTTAATAGTTTCAAATCCTTTCCAGTAAGACATCTAAAATAATCTTTAACATACTATTTCAATTAAAATATTAAAAGTGAATGAAACGGTGTAGACGTTATTTTAAGAAAACTGCAGATTTTGCAGTCACTTTAAAGCTGTCTGTTTTGGCGGAGGCTTCCTTGCTCCCTGTAATGTGTGTTTGTGTGTGTGTGCAGGTCGGGGACTTTGCCATCCTGCTGCGGGCCGGGTTTGACCGCTGGAGCGCTGCTCGCATGCAGCTGACTACAGCTCTGGTGGGCGTGCTCGGCGCTAGCACCGCGCTGTGCTGCCAGTCACCACAAAGCACAGGTGAGAGACGGGACCACGGCCATTGATCTTCATGGAAGTCTGCCTTTTTATTTGATGCCCCCATGTGTGGAATACCGTCCAAAACCTTGGACGGTATTTGTTTTCGGAGGTTTTAATTTCAGTGGAGGATAGGTATCATTATGGGTTTCCCATTTGTGGATTGCAATCATTTGTAGCTCAAGTGTGATTTTTTTTTTTATTATTATTATTATTATTTTTTTTTTATAGATTTCGGTATGCCTTTTGTTTGTTAACTTGTATTTGCACTATACCCAGTGTACACTTGAAAATAAGGACACTTCTCCATTTGTGATTATTATTATATTTTTCTGAGTAAATAAACCTTTTGATTGATTGGATGTAGATCCATAAGACCCCATCCTAACCACTTACTCTATTGAACCCCTGTGTGTTTCTTAGACAATGCGACTGCATGGATATTGCCATTCACATCTGGCGGCTTCCTCTACATAGCCTTGGTGAACGTTGTGCCTGACCTGCTCGAAGAGTCTAACGTTAGGTATGAGTGATGTTTTTTACTTGTACGATAATTAAGGGAGTACTGCAAGCAGAGCTCAACTATTGTTATTCTTAGGCTTTATTCTTTCTTTCTTTATTATTTATTATTCTATAAAAGATTTGGGACCCTACTCCTTCCACAATTTTCACCTAGAGACTCCATTCCACTTTTTTAATGTTTTTTTATTTTTTATTTTTGACGGAAAAGCCATTGACCCATTCTCTGACACTTCAACTACTTCAGACTTCGCAACTTGGTCAATTCCTAACCGTTAACCTTCGTTCAAACATTTAACAAATCACCAGACCCCACAGATTTTAGATATAATTTATAGTTTTTTCAGAATCAATTTCATACACCCTTTGTATAATTTCAGTTGGTTGAGCCTACAGCGTGAGAATGTTTAAATGTTTTACTCCATTTAGACTTTTGTACAGTGTTCAAATCTTTTCACCTGATTTAAGCCATTCCACATTTCTTTACTGCTTAAACTATGTGGCTTTATTAAAACAACAATTTTCAACCTCATTTTGCATTAGTAACTGTTTCAAATTATCCCTAGAAGGGTAATTCATTTACACCCTACTCAGTCCGTACACATGACATTTAAAAGTCGCTTGGCAAGGGAGTGATGCGTCAGAGGCAACAGATCAACATACTAGTGTCAGTAAAAGGAAACCACAGTATTTAAATAAAGCCAGTTTGAAATAATTTCGAACGACTCATGTCTGCATTTGATAGCCTGATGATTTTTGGCACGGTACTTATTCAGGGATTAATTTTATTTTTATTTGTACCCCATTTTTTTATTAAACTATGTTCCTGTTTTGAAATGAAGCACTTTGTTACTTCGGTTGGAAGGTGGAATGTGAAAAAAGTTATGTGTGTATGTGTGTGTATATATATATATATGTGTGTGTGTGTGTGTGTGTGTGTGTGTGTGTGTATATATATATATATATATATATATATATATATATATATATATATATATATATATATATATATATATATATATATATATATGTGGATAGATAGATGGATGGCGCGATAGATGATCATGACCCATTTAACTGGGTGTACTGCTGATTATGCAATTTGTTACCCCGGTACCCAAACTGTTACCTGAGTATGTTTTAATCTATTTTTCAGACATTCCCTGATGCAGGTGGGGCTTATTTGCCTCGGGGTAGCGGTGATGGCTCTGTTGTCCTTCATCGTGGACTGACCCAGGGGAAGAATAAGCTCCTCCACCAATAATGTCTCCAAAAACCTTTTAAACCCAGCCCTATCTCCTCCTCATGGAAACGCCCTTTACAGCACGTTTTACACTCACATGAACACCACCACTGCCAAATTTTTCGAAAAAAAACTTAACAAGCACTTTAAAGAAGGACCCAAACCATGACTCCATCTGCTGACAACCAATGGATGTGAACACTTGGTAACGTGCCAAACCTGGAGCAGCTTTGGGATCGAGGGTGCTTGTACTGGGGGTTATGACAAATTGTCTCACATTGTTGACTAAACTAAATCATGTTTTGCACAAACCGTTAATGTATGCACACAGGTAGGGACGAAGTAACCCGTCAACACAAAGATTAGTATTAAACCTGTAAATCTATAATGTTAGGGGTTATTGTGAGGGCCTTTCTTTACAGAATTGACTTTAAACGATATACCATATTTTTGTATGTTTCTTTCTCCTGAGCATATTTATTTAAAAGCAAGAATCGATGAGCAAGATTAAATGATGGATTCTGGCCAGATAACCGGGTCATACGAACAATGTTATTTGTTGGGAGGCTCTGTTACTTTTGTGCCTAATCGGCACCAAAACAAAATGCTTTGTTTGTTTTATTATACCTTTACACTACACTAGGGATGAAACCCATATTGTTACCCGTTTGCTGAACATAAGATAATATTTAATGAGATTGAAATGTGTATGATGGCAAATACAATTCATCATGGTATGGAATGTACTTCACGTTTTACCAAAAAATCTATGTTATTTCTAATTGACCTTCATAAATATCGATATATTTTCTAAACGCATTCATAGATGGGTATGGGATTCTACTTATCTGAATATTTTTCTAAAGATTAAAAATGTGTTCTTATTTTGGAAACAAAGGTAGCAAACAAGTGACCATTAATGAATAAGCATTGTAAAATCATAACATTAAAAACTATGATGTTCTGTGGCAAAGATTTAGGAAGGGTTCATTTGCAATCACCCGACCGGTTAACAACATCTGTTTTCTTATTTCAATTCGTACATGCATTGCCTCTTCCAGGTTTTTTGTTTTTAAATTATACAACGGAATACAAAGGAAGAGAATACAAAATGTTGACGTAGTGTCCTTGACGTCATCCATTGGTTTACGGGCGGTGTCACACCAAAATTGTACCGGGGGCTAAAATTGTACCGCCTAAGTAATCCGTGTTCGAAACATTACGTCATCGTTTGACGCGATTATCCGTTGCCAGGCAGGTTTCAAAAAACATTCGCGCTCATGTTGCCAAAGACAAAATAATAACATATTACAGATAACACTTGTTTTTACTTTATATTTGTATTGAATTGAATTGAGTTAGTAAACTGAGCGTTTAAACACTCAGTTTACTAGCTAAATGCGATTAAACAATTAAATACAATACAAATATAAAGTTAGCAACGCTAATAAATGTCTTTTGTAAAATAAGTTATCTGTTTAATGTCATTTCGTCTTTTGACGCTCTATGAATGAGCGCGAATGTTCATGAACCTTCCTACTTCATCGTTTGACGTGATGTCCGTTGCCAGGCAACGTTCGACGCGATCGTCTGTTGCCAGGCAGGTTTGGAATTTTCGAATGCAGATTACGTAAACTGTACTATTTTCGCCCCCGGTACAATCTTGGTGTGACAGCGGCCGTTATGAATCGGTAGATTTTGTAACAACGGGCGGTGTAATTGCTAGCTATTTTTGCAATGAGCAGCAGAAACCATCAAGTTCTCGCACATTGAAGTGGTAATGTAATAGCCTAGAGGCCACACCGTCATCACTTTTCCTCACAATATGCCCCTAATGAGTTGACCCGGAAATACTTGGAGGAAGGTTGTTCGAATTCCAAAAATGCTTGATTCAACCCTTAACCCACCTTTAAGCATAGGTTTCTCTCGACCAACCTTTACGAAAGGAAAGGAGATGTAACCAAAAATCCTTTACGGCGGCAATATTTAAAGCAACAGGCCGCCGCCGAAGTGTACAGAGTCATGAGTGACGGGGTAAAGCAGGCGAAAAGAAGAGAAGAAAATAAAATCCCAACTTCACATTTACGAAAGAAGACAGTTAATTTCAACATCAAAATAAGTTTTGCCTCTCTTTTTCACATGTGAATTGGGATTGAAGTGGCCTAAAATATTCCCGTTGGCGAAGTCTGACGTAAGTGTTTCTCACTATTGGTGACAACCTGAACGCATTGGATCAACAGAGTGCTATTTGTAGTCCATCTTTGGAAAATTGTAGGTTCCCCCCAAAGACAGCAATGCTCGCCGTCGCGCAATGACGGCGGTTAGGAAAAGTGGAGTCAAATTAATTTTAAACAGCTGTCTTTTCCTATTTTCGAAAGAAAGCGCCATTTCATCTTGCCTTGACCGGATGACGTTTTCCACAAAGGTTAAAGGTCCCATGACATGAAAATCTCACTTTGTGAGGTTTTCTAACATAAATATGAGTTCCCCTAGCCTGCCTATGGTCCCCCAGTGGCTAAAACTTGCGTTTGGTGTAAAACGAGCACTAGCTGTTCTGCTCGCCTTTGAAAAAACGGAGGCTCAAGCGCGCTGATTTGGAATGTCTGTGCTCATGACGTCATGAGGAATCTCGGCTCCTCCCCTTACTCTGCCTGGCCCGCCCAGAGACGTTGGCCCGCCAATGAGACTCGACCGTGCGAGCGCCACATGTGTGTGTGTGTGAATACACACACTGTAACGCAAGTGTTTCTTGTCGGTTCTTTGACGTGTCTTGTATGTCCACAACGAGACTGTCGTGGGGGTTATCTGAGCCATGTTTGAGAAGGAATTGGGGGAAAGGAACTTTGGTTTGACTCGCTGAAGTACATGAACTGCGACATGCCGCCGGTTGCCGCGAGGCACCATCGCCCGGCAGCGGGCAGCTGGCAGCAGGCAGCGCGCGGTTCAGTCGACTTCAGGTTGATGTGAAAGTGGAAGAACCAGAGACGTCGCAGAACCCGACAAAGTCGTTTGTGATTCATAATATCGTCTGGAGGCGCACACAATATATTATATGATATAGATATCTATGTATTATATGATATTATTTAGATATAGAGCTCCAGGACTGTAACGCAAGTGTTGTACACTTCCTTGTTATTTGGCGCATAACGCGTCGGACTCTCGTCTCTGGTATTTCTACAACGAGACTCGTATTGGGGGTTATCTCAGCCAAGGTTGAGAATGAATTGGGGGGAAAGAACTTTGGCTTCGACTCCCTCAAGTCAAGAACATGAACCACGACAAGGAGGAGAAAGGGATCTTTGCCGGGCAGCGCTTAGGCACCTCCGCCTCCGGCGGTGGTCCCTCAGCGGGGCTCAAGCGGGAGACATTCGCCGCCAACAATCCCTTTCTCCTCCATGTCGTGGTTCATGTTCTTGAGGGAGTCAAAGCCAAAGTTCCTTCCCCCCAATTCATTCTCAACTTTGGCTGAGATAACCCCCAATACGAGTCTCGTTGTAGAAATACCAGAGACGAGAGTCCGACGCGTAATGCGCCATCACACCAACAGCAGAACGGTTATCCAAATAACAAGGAAGTGTAGCCTACAACACTTGCGTTACAGTCCTGGAGCTCTATATCTAAATAATATCATATAATACATAGATATCTATATCATATAACATATTGTGTGCGCCTCCAGACGATATTATGAATCACAAACGACTTTGACGGGTTCTGCGACGTCTCTGGTTCTTCCACTTTCACATCAACCTGAAGTCGACTGAACTGCGCGCTGCCTGCTGCCGGCTGCCCGCTGCCGGGCGATGGTGCCTCGCGGCATGTCGCAGTTCATGTAGCCTACTTCAGCGAGTCAAACCAAAGTTCCTTTCCCCCCAATTCCTTCTCAACCATGGCTCAGATAACCCCCACGACAGTCTCGTTGTGGAAATACAAGACACGTCAAAGAACCGACAAGAAACACTTGCGTTACAGTGTGTGTATTCACATTGATGTGGACGTTGAAGAACCAGGAACGTCGGAATATCGGCTCACACAGCTTTTGGCCGTGATAATATGTATTATATGATATAGATATCTGTGTAGGCTATATGATAATATTTAGATATAGAGCTCCAGGACTCCCGTGTGTTCTAGAATATTTACAGAACACGGCTAAAGGCTGTGTGCGCCTCGCCATTGCGATACATCCACTGTAAACAGAGCGCATGGTACCGTCCCTGGCTGCAAGCTGCTCTGGGCCACACCCCCACCCTCCTCCTTGACACGCCCACCGAAACAGCGCATTTGGGGGAAGCTCAATGTGCGACTGGCTCGGAGTGGCTGTAACTCTGCACCACGGCTGAATTTCAGGAACGTCTTTGAATACTGTGTTAGTTGCCCACTAATACCTATATTAAAGAATACATAAAATAGCATGTCATGGGACCTTTAAGGAAAGGTGGCACAGAGGTTAGGATAATGGACTTTACGTATTGGCCCTTTAATGTTAACCAATGTTAACCTTTTTTCTTTTTCTTTTTTATTGCTTCTGTTGAGATCAACACGGCCGCCGAACGTACTGCAGGCCACCGGACTGGTTTCACCAGTCTATAATGCTGTTCCTATTCTGCGTTGTATGGTATCCCTTGACAGGAGGTTAGTCCGGGATTTCATGGAGGAATTTTCCCAGCAGAATTTTGAACATGTATAGCTGTGTTGCTGAGGTCACAGACGTGACCTCAGCAACGGCGTATTATGACCAACGGCGCGTGGTCATAATATGACCACGCGCCGTCATATTATGAAACAATGGTATATGCTCCTGCAGAATCCCCAAGTTAAAGATGTAAACATCTAGGTTTTAGAAAAAAATATGTTTTATTCGCAATATCTTTGAAACCACTACACTACCCATAATCCTAAAGTGTCACACGACTGGTGATGGTGATGATGATTGGTGGAGCTCGCTGTTACCATGGAAACGTTTACTGCATCCGTGGAAGTCAAGTGGTCGATGACTGCTACAACTGAACTCGATCCCTTACCGCAACAACCATGATTCAGGGGTTCTCAAAGTTCTCAAAAGAGGGCCAATTTAGGAACCAAATATTCGACTGAGGAAAGGAAAAAGAATTAGGCGGGAAACGCCGTCAGCATCCCAGTGGTGAAAAAGAACATTGCGCCGTGGACCTCTGGGAGTGAGGTCAAGTGAGGTCTAAATCACGAAACTGAGGTTCATCCTTTCAAAGTAATGTACAGTCTGATTAAAACTAACTAATGTAACAGGATAGAAAGCCAGAGAGTCGACTTTTAATTTATTTTTGTTTAAATTAATATTGATATAATGAAAAAAAACAAAAAAACATTTTTTTGTTTTCGGTAAGTCATTGCGGGCCACCAGGAATGTTTCTGCGGGCCGCCAGTGGCCTGCGGGCCGCACCTTTAGAACCAATGATTTAGAATTTAGATAAATGGAAAGTTAGAGAGTTGTAAAAGCTGTAGAGGAAATGAGCTCTACATGTTGAAAAATATGAATATATGTTCAACATATGTAGGCCTATGTTTTATCATATATTCAATATGTTGAATATCTGAAAAAAATATACATAAATATATGATATAGCAAAAGCAGTGCTTTATAGTAATTTGAATGAATACGTAACTGGAATACGAGGTTGAATTCACATAGCCTATATTAAAACTGAGATACGTTAGAGGTGATTGCAGTCAGGAACAAAGAAATGCACCATGTCGTGACGCTATACACTATATGAAACACCAGCCTACTAATACAAACACACACACACACACACACACACACACAAACACACACCGAATATATGACACAACTTGTATCATCAATACAATAATGACAGGTTATATGATGCTAGAACCGCGCTAATCTATTGGGTTGGAACCCTTCACTCGTTCACAAAAATAATGTACACAGTCTTGTAACTTTGCCATTTCTTCCATTTTCAAAATTCAGTTTTGCCCCGAATCAAACGTTTTAAGCTCACTACCGTGACGAACGATTGGCTTGGTTCCAGGCTTAAAACTCTTTATATAACGATTTTACGAATAGTCAACGGCGAAAAAGAATGGCAAATTTACGGGAGGGTCATTGTTACGCTCTATTGCAAACTGCAATTAGTTTGGAAACATCTTCATTTTTGATTTCCTAGGGGAATGCCTCTGGACGCAATTGGTTAGGCCTACAATCAATCATAGCAACGAAACGGGTGAGGCAGCACTAAGCGACGAAAAATACATCTTCCTTCTCAACAAAAGCTCTAAGTGCAGTAGTTTTTTCTGTGTTTAATGAAAATATACCATTCAGTTAATTAAATAGTGTCTCCATAGCATAATCAAAAGACTGTTCTGCATCAGCGGCTGCTATCTTTGTTGTTATTTAAAATGCCTCTACTGCTCTCCTCTGCACCATCATCGTATTTATCCAGCCTCATAATAGATAAAGGGCCTTTTTTGCATGGGTGGGGGCCCTTACAGTATTACACGTGTGTGGCTTATTTCATACCTACTACAACGTTGCTCATTATAGCGCCATATAAAAAGTGGTTGGAGCCATGGAGTTAACACACATCCCCTCCTTCCTAAAACTATAGTGCAAAACTAATTTTTGTTATACTTTGTTACCCTTTATATGAAGTTGATTGATTGTAAAACGTGCTCCCTCTCGCAATTTTTCCATTCTGGGCTACCATCGTCATCGCTGCTTAGCAACATTGGGGCTCCGAGGAAGATGTCCCTCTCACTGTGTAGATGGGCCTCATTCTAAGTCATCGAAAAAGCAACGATTCTTATATTGATGGGATCACACACTAACTTACTTGTGAATATTATATTCCATTTCTGTCCGTTCCGCTATGTGCCACTAGGTTATTCATACTGCTACTTTTAAATATAAACAAAGCAAACCTGAATCACTAAATGCTTCCAATTCTTTTGACCGTCACCTCGCCTGTTCCTCAGGTGACGGAGACGCAGTGAAGTGGCATATCTGTCACATTTATGTGGATTTTATACAAAATATGGCCTCACTTTTCATTGGACACGTAAGCGTCACGAGGACTTGGGTTTTGCAAAAGGCTTTCTGGCCTAGCGTATCAATTCAGCAGTTCAACAAAACTCCAGATCACTCATGGGGGTCTGGTGTATAAATAGTTCTGGTGATTTGACAATTTCTGACTTCTTGGTGCATGTGCAGAATAAATTCACACCCCCATTCACAGTGTTTGTAAGACAAATAAACATGTTTTTTTCATGGGGAGTAGCTTTCCTAACCTGGCTTCTACTGTGCATTTAAGTGCTCTGGCTGTAAAAAGAAAGCAAGTACATCCGCCACTGCTGGAATGAATTAACAGGTTAACTCGTACCTGTGTGCACTGAAAACACATGCAATGGTTTCATGACAACGATTTGGGATTGCTACTACTCCCCGAGAAGCTTCAGTATCACAGCCCCCATGGGGATGAATGCTGGCTGGGCTTAAGACCGCACCGTAAGCATAATTTCAAAAGCAGAGTTTTCTGCCCCTAAAATGTCATATGGTAGTCAGTGTGGTGTGTGTGTGTGTGTGTGTGTGTGTGTGTGTGTGTGTGTGTGTGTGTGTGTGTGTGTGTGTGTCTGTGTGTGTGTGTGTGTGTGTGTGTGTGTGTGTGTGTGTGTGTGTGTGTGTGTGTGTGTTTGTGTGTGTGGCGTGAGGGTGGGGGTGTTCACAGTTGTCCAGTGTCAACACACTCGCTGGCAAGGTCCGGTTGCCATAACCACTCCCGTGGCGATCGCCTAGTCGTGTGCTCACGAACAGACCGCTGCTCTAACACAACACAAGGTTGGACAGAAAACACTGTAATTAGTTCACTCAACTGCCATCCTATTAACCACCTTGTAGGCCTACAGGAAGTTATGTCCATATTTTTAGGAGGAACATTTTGATTTTATTATTCTCTCAACAATGACATATGATAAAATGTTTTACAGGATGTTGTTCTAATATGTCAATCTTTCAATACAACGGTTCGATACCAATGATAATCAGTTGTTTGATTGTCCACAGTTCGGTTTGTGTTTTTGATTATTAATAAGCTTAGGTCAACAACCAAATGGCATGACATCATAATCTGACAGCATCATATTTAGAGCCAGAGAATCCTGACTCTCTTGTTTTAAGTAGGTTTAAAGATTCTAGCAGATAGTAGCAGTTGTTGCCCAGGTTGATTTATGTGGTGTGTCGGCAATGATGCACTATATTGATGTTCTAGCCTAGTATCATATCTGATATATAAAAAGGAGACAAATATCCAATCAGAAATTTGAAAATCAAATATGTTGGGCCAGGTTTGAATATTGAACGTTTTAATATTTAACGATCACTTCATCTGAACATTATAAACACTATAAATAACTGCGTATCCGCGACCCCTGTGGTGAGGTGGCGCAATTGCATCACAGCCGTTTCGTCACGGCGTGGCTCGTCATCCATTCCCTCTTCCCTGCGCTCTCCTCCTGTATCATAACAGATGGTGGTGGGGTCTATTAATCTGCTGTGTTCAGCTACAATATCTAGCAGCGTTGTGTCCGGCCGAACTGGTGTTCCAGTATGTGTATGGTTTCACCTAAATACGTGAGGCTGTGAGTACCGTCGTGCGGTACCTTCACGGCCACCGAGGAACCTTCCCGCGTCTATTTTGGCTCTCCATCAACTGGGGGAAGATGGCCGCTATGAAAATTTTGACAAGTACAGGTCTCTTCTTTGCTTTTTGTGCACTAGGATTGCTTGCGATGGCAATCTGCACCGACTACTGGTACGAGACGGATGCAAGAAGACACCGGGAGAGATGTAAAAACTATGCCAATAAGCGCAATGACCCTGGGTATATCTACATCTCGAATCACAACCTTCCTCTCCAGATGCCTCCGAAGAGCATTGAGAGGAAAGGTAATGGCCCAGATACTGGCGCTATCATCAGGAACAAACGACACTTTGTGGCTGCTGCATCGGCCATGGAGTCCCATTGCAGTCGTCAGTTTAACTCGACCATCTCCGGCCTGTGGAGGAAGTGCCACCGAGAGGGATTCGACCTGGAGACAGAGGACCTTATTTACAAAGGTTAGCGATCTAAAGCCTGCTTTCTCCGCGGATGGTTAAGGCCCTGCCGATGCTCAATAATCACTTCACAGCTAGCCGTCTGGCTGAACGCGTAAACAAAAACAAGGTGTACGATGTGCTCTTTATTTCAAATGCGTTGCCTACGTATATTTTAACATTTTAGCATGTGTTAATAAAGCGACACTGTGAGCAGCGCAGGCTCCACTTTCTCTGTCCATGGTACCTTGACATGTCTACATGTGGACTATCTTCTGCTATAGATAGGCCTATATACAGTGTGTGTGTGTGTGTGTGTGTGTGTGTGTGTGTGTGTGTGTGTGTGTGTGTGTGTGTGTGTGTGTGTGTGTGTGTGTGTGTGTGTGTGTGTGTGTGTGTGTGTTTGTGTATATATATTTATCTATATGGGCTACATAAACAGAGGCTCATGTATTGATAGCCTACACTTGAGCTGGTGCGGGGCTTACAACGCAAAATGCCTATAATGGGTGCTGTAGCTTGACTATGGGCTCCGGTATTGCAAATTGTGAATAATATAATACATTTAAAAAATGTTATCTTGTATGTTACTTTAGATGAGGATGGATAGCTAAAGATAGGCATAAGGTAGTCTGACCCAGCATATAAACGATATAATATAAATCTGACCATACTGTCATACACATATCAGACCATTTAAAAAAGCCTATAGTCTCATGATATACATAGCAATCACGTATCATACAAATAGGTAAATGTGGAACCAGATTATGCATAAATGGTAAAAAACGCAAAGGCAATGCATTTGAAAATCGGTCAAGTGGGCTTGGGTTTTAGGTGTTGTTGTTATATTGCCTGAAGAGACTGAAACGTTCAGTCAAGTCAAGGATTGCGTGCAGGCTCAGACAAAGTTAAAAACAACTTTGACATAACAATGGCTTCATTGTGAATGGAGGGTTTTGAAGGCCACGTCGTCCGTCCTCTGAGGAAGTGATGGTTTATCAGCACTTCACCTGTCCTTGTCTTTTGTAATCTGCTACCAGAAATATAGAGTGGATGAACCGTTATGTTCGTTATGCTCCTGTGCAAGGATCTTTAGAAGAAATTGGTTAATACTTGAATTTATATCTTCAACAACATGCAGACTTTAAATAAGGGATTGACCAAGGCATTTATATAGTGCTTTTCTAGGTATCCAAAGGAGCTGTGTGTGTGTGTGTGTGTGTGTGTGTGTGTGTATGTGTGTGTGTGTGTGTGTGTGTGTGTGTGTGTGTGTGTGTGTGTGTGTGTGTGTGTGTGTGTGTGTGTGTGTGTGTGTGTGTGTGTGTGTGTGTGTGTGACGGTGTGTGTGTCATCATCTTACATGCACATTAGTTTTGTATAGGCCTTCCTTCCCCATGCTTGGTCTTCCAAGACCTGAACTTTGTTCATATTGTTTTGTACATACACAAAAAACAGTTTGTGTATACAGAGAGTAAACAAATAGTGGTTGTGTATACTCTGTCCACTGTTTGTGTATACTCTGTATACACAACAGAGTTGGTTTGTGTACCACCAGAATTAACAAATGATCAAATGAACAAATGATCTTATTATATATTTACTATTTATATATTATTATAAATATATACATAATTTAATTTCAGGCAGTATATTTAATGTTACAATTATTAAATCATTTTAATATTTGTATATTTACTGGTCTTTCATCATATTCCTGTTTTACTTTTTATAAAATTGTGTGTGTGTTCTATGTGTGTCTTGTTTTTGTTTTTTAACCATAGACTGTATAACAAAGGATTTCAATAGGATAACAATGAATCAGATGATGTATTTTTGTTTCCATAGATTTGCATTCATTACTCTTGACAGGTCTACTCGATGACCAAGCTTTTGTGGGCGCTGATTAATTATTAACATATTGGGAAACAATCTATTTCTTCTGTAATATTGAAACTAGTTGTCCCAGTGTTTAACTCAATCTCTTCGCAGGAATAATTCAGAGATGCATCCCAGTCAAGTACCACTACACTTCCTCAGTCCTCCCACGGAACCTACCCATCAACATCACAAAGACCATCCGTCAGGACGAGTGGCACGCTCTCCGTAAGTGTCTTTCTGTCTCTGTCCTGTCTACTTATCTTTAAGGCTATCCGTCTGTCTGGCTCTGTGTCTCTGGCGCTGCCACTTTGGCTAACCCAGAACTTCACAATACACTTTAAAGAGGTTCCAGGCATATACATTTGGTAAGGCAGTGTGGTGACCTTTCTGGACATCATCCTTATCCTCGTCCTCCTCCCCTCCACCTCCACAGACCTCCGGAGGATGACTGCAGGCTTCGTGGGCATGGCGGTCTCCATCATCCTCTTTGGCTGGGTGGTTGGGCTGCTCGGCTGCTGCCAGCAACATGACCTCATGCAGTATGTAGCGGGGCTGCTCTTCCTCATGGGAGGTACTGTAAAAGCATAAAAGCATATTCACGGATGTGTGCGTTTGACTGTGTGTGTGTGTGTTTGACGGCATGAGTATTTTTGTATTTATACTTTAGTGCACGTTCGTCGGCGCTTGAATAGGCTTTGTTGCAATATGCAGTGCGGCTACACCCGTGCTCCTACAAAGGAATCGTGTTAGGAGCCGCTCATCTCAATCATGAATCACCAAGCTAGCCTCTCTCCTCCTGTTTCCTCAGGTACGTGTTGCATCATCTCCCTGTGCACTTGCGTAGCAGGGATCAACTTTGAGCTGTCCCGCTACCCGCGCTACATGTACGGCCTGCCAGAGGACATAAGCCACGGCTACGGCTGGTCCATGTTCTGTGCATGGGGCGGCCTGGGCCTCACCCTGCTGGCAGGCTTCCTCTGCACCCTGGCACCCTCTCTGAGCACGCCCACTCGCACCACCACCCACAAGCCCAGGCAAGAGAATGGAACCGTGTGATCGCCCCCCCCCCCCCCCCCCCCCCCCCCCCCCCCCCCGCCCACCAGCCCCGGTGTCAAGTGACCGACGGGATGGCCAGCACCGTCGCCCTTCCGCGCGTCGTATTGTCGAACTCTCATGTAAACTAAATGTCCGGTCGCCATTTCACTCCGCCGTCCACGCCATCTGTCTCGGTGTTCCGCGTGCCTACGTCGATGTACGAAGGAGTGAAGTGATGATAAGAAACTTTACACACATGTGTTTCTGGGATCCTGCGAGAGAGCCCTGGGAAGACAGAGGTTTGAACATTGCAGTACCCTGAGGCATGGTGGGTTAGAGCACAAACAGAACTCTTCGATGTGTTGCCTTGACCTGCTTCACATGCTAACAGATCTGGAGGGGACTGTTTTTTCTCAAGAGGAATTCGTCTTAAATTTAAATTTGTCTTAAAATGGTGCTCTCCCATGCACATACTACATATACACACAAAATAAATACATGGATGCACACACACACACACACACACACACACACACACACACACACACACACACACACACACACACACACACACACACACACAATTATAAATGACACACCCAACCAATTGTAGATGAGTCAAGAGAAGCTGTATCCTCGGATAAACACATCAACAAACCGGACCCACGGGCCATGAGCATATGGTCTACCCTCCTCCTTTAAGTCCAGTGATCTGTGCTGTGTTTTTGTTCACAATGAGAAAAAAATGATAGACTGTGGCACAACTTCCCGTTGTTCATCTTTGAAGTACCACACTCACTAATACTGAAGTATAACTCCATGAAGAGAGTTCCCCATCTTAAGGCTGAACACTGCCTACCGCAGCATGTGCCACTGAACAAGAGCTATACTAAATATAGCAGGGATTGACCATTAGCGGGGGAAAAAGCAACAATGAATTGGTGTTGAAGAGAAAGAACCTTCTGATTCTTCTGAAAAGATCCAGTATGCTCTACATAGATACAGGTCGAGTAGATCTGCCACGTAGTATTTAAAGTAGATGTTGAATCCGAATGTGGTTGTTTTTTTCCATTTAGTGTTCGAACTGTGTGGGTCAATGGGGGTGTGTAAGATTCCTCCTCTTCTTTATGGATGCAAGAAGTAGAATATACAGGGTGTGTGACAGGCTGCAGTCCATCAAGTCATATTTTGCGAGCGTATTGGGGTCATCGACACACGGGTGTTAAAAAGCAATGAACTACATCAGTTGAGCTCAGTAGAAGGTAGTGTGAAAAACAATCAGTAGAACAGTTATGGACCATGCCAGGTTCTTGGGGCACAGCTTTTTCCATAATACATTCATGCGAAAATGTGATTTTCAATAGCTTTCTCCTTGCATAGCTGTTCCTTGTCATGACACAAATTCCAGTACCACTAGATGTAATATGACATGCTGCTGACTAGATTTTTCCCCACTTCCATCTTTGGGTTTAAAAAGATTTAGAATGGGGGAAATCCCAAATATAACATTCAAATAACGGAAGGTTTTGAAACTTGTAACATTTCACCCGCAAAATACTGAATTGCTGCATAACTAAAGTAGAGAAGGTTATTTATACAAAAAGTATTTCTTGGTAAATTATTTAAAAGGCCAAATCTGGATGACTCTCGAGACGTGTTTTACATGAGTAGGACAGCAAATGTGGGGAAAGGCGAATGTTGTTCAAATCATTGTCATTCACATCCACAATGGGTTTTTATTTTTAAATCCAACACATTGCCATTGTTCACGCTAGCATACCCATGATGTTTTACCAGTAGATTGTTCCTGAATGGGAGTCATGAAAAAAAAATGTTATGTGAACGAACATGTTTGTAATTCACATCCACATTGCGTACCTTTGAGTGACTACTTTAATGGTATTATTTAAGGTATAACAACAATTTCTCTATTTTTCAGTTTGCCAAACGTTTTTTTTTTCCTCCTTTGCAAGATGTTGGCATTTCTGCACAATCAATCAATTATTTGTATCTGTACATATAAGTGTTTCATAAGGGCCGTTTAATCAGCAAAGGAGAGCATGTCTGCACATCCTTCTGTCTTGTTAACAGAGTGAGGGGTTTTGGTTGTATTGTTACCCTGTCTGAGGCACATTCTCTGGACTCAGTGGTCGTACTTGTACATGTTTGTGCTGGCGAGTAATCCAGTGTATGGAGACAGTGAATCTATGAGGTCATTGTGTTCACACTGCCTGTAACCGTGAATGGAACAGGACTTGCTGGAACGAGTGTATAATTGTTTCAGATGTGTCACCAATAACATCTAGCTTTGCCTTAGAATGTAAAAAAAGAAAAGTGTCTCGGCACATTGGACACATCAGTAGCAACGCTGTTACAATGGGAATCTGAAAGAAAACAGTGTTACCAATTGAAGTATTCCAATGGTTTAATAATATTCCAAACTAGTATTACTACAAACGGTAATTATCAGTGAAGAATACATACATGTATTCATACTGGATGTCCTTAGCAAGGCTAACAGGTAATTTAAAGGAAGCACAACTGCATACATTGTCTTTAAGTGCAATGTTTGTGAAAGGTGCTTTTTCCTGCTGGCCTTCTGAAAACGTAATGTAGTAGGCCTACCCGTGCACACGCTGTGCAGAACAAGGTCCAAAGGTATCGAGGTAAAAATTAAAAGCACATATTGGATCCCTGCTGTGTATCAAATTGTTAATTATGTAGGACACATGTGGAGGTTGCACCATTAGATAGCAATCCTTCTATAGCAATGATTGGATATGGAATCATTTGTGATATGTTTTTGTACTGAACTATGAAAAAGAAACAGGTGTCATTGACTGATCTCAGCACAATTTAACCATGTAAACATGTATGCAAGACTGCAGTGAGATTCCTGTTGAATAGTGACTTTGTCTGTGGAGCTATGAGAGATGGCCTGTACATAACGCCACCGTTTAGCGTGGCTCTCGTTTCAGTAGCACATGCATTATTTTCTACAAGTCATTTTTACAGATTCAATCCACAGAGGATGTTGTGTGGGGGGAATTTAAAAAGAGACATTATAGTCTTGCATGAGATCATTACAATTAGGTTATTTCAATATTATACAACTTGTGTCCATTTTTTAATTAATTTATTTTACTGAAATAAAATATGTAATACTATTGTACTGAAAAGTTCAATGTTTGTTTGTTTTTCAAGCACTTTGTCGCCTGGGGCCCAAGATACATGCCAGTTCTGTCAGACACATAAAACAGACCAATGATGAGTTTGTATCTACGCATTATAAAAAAAATCCAATCCAAACTCTAAACTCTCTACTATTATGACCCCCACGTCCACATAGAAAATACATCGCGAAATGAGACGCTATGTGAACTGAACAGACTGTCTGGAGCAGGTGCTTTGGGGGAGGGGCAGTCAACATGGAGGCGCCAGTCTGTGGATTTGTTTGACTTAATCTGGGATACTGCGCCATCTAGAGGCAGGACCTGTTTATTCCCTTCTCGTTTAACGTCTGATAACAGTCGCAATCCCTACTGTTTCATTGTTACAATGTTTGAGGCATGCAGCCCTCCATGATGAAAGGCAGCAGAAACAAAACACACCCATGTTTTTTTTCAAATACAAGAGGTACTAAGTATCATGTAAAAGCACTACATCATCTACCAACTTTCAAATTGCTATCAAAAATAGATTTCTTGAGATAATTAATTAAACATGTTTTCATCAAGTATAATAAACAATGACACAAGTATTAATAATTTGGCATTAATAAACATCTTGAAATAAGACAAAGAAGCAAATACGTTTGATAAGGATACAGTAAAGATATGTGACATTTCTCAACTCAATGGGACATCAGGAGGATAGTATTTTTAAGCCTTTATACAAACAATTTCAAATTGGAGCCTTGATAAAACAAGTAAATGTTCAACCTTATTCTCTTGACTTGGGCAAACATTTAATTAGCAGACGTAATCCTGCTTAGATGCACATTCGTGGAATTGAACCTGATCCTAAGATCTTTCACTATACATGAGTGAAAGAGGAGCAAACGTCTTCTACTTTTTTCCACGACAGTGTGCCCCGACCACCATGTAGCTGTCGGGGGACAGGTCCTTCACCTGGGGGGTCTTAGCCCGGCTCACTCTAACCTCGGGCCCCCTGCATGCTGGCCCTCCTCTGCAGGGGTCATGTTTGGTCAGGTACCCCATGAAGGTCTCCCATCCGCCTCCAACACGGACCATCACATGTCTCTCATTCAGCATCTGTGGTGCACAGAGGCAACATTATCAACAACAATACACACCCCCCGGTTTAATGATGAATGATCAATATCAATAAGACAGATGATGGAAAGGTTGGGAGTGTGATGTGTTAAAACTAAGAATTTGAAAAACGCAGATGGACGCCCCGAAACACTCCACTCTTTATGACTCCATTTGCTTTCAATACCCCCGCCCCCCCAGGCTTAGGAGAGCTACCACCCCTTCCCCCATCACCCTTCCACTAATCAAATATTTACGGGCTCCCTCGGCCTTGTGCAGCGCTGCCCATGAAAAGCAAATGATCTCGAGGACACTTTGTCAAAATCTCATTAAGGCAAATGAAACACCAGCTGAGCTCACTGGGAGGAGTCATCCACATTTAGGCACTCGCACGCGCCTGCCCACATGCATAAGCGCACGTACGAGAACACACACACACACACACACACACACTTGTGTATACACACACCAACACACACACAATCACACACATGCATACACACAAACACACACACACCCACACATACAATCGCACACATGCATAGAAAACAAAGGTACCGATGCAAATACACACACACGGAAAATTCACACATGCGCCCACGCATACACAAACATGCACCCGTAGACACATACACACATGAACACACACACAAAAAAAAGGCGCAGATGCACAAATACACACAGGGAAAAATTACACACAAACAAACCAACACAAGATATTGAATGAGCAGCACGTGTGTTGCTCTGGAGTGCTATCAAGGAGATGCCATATCTAAATACACTCTGTTCTGACACCTTCCCCTCCACAGCCATTCTCCTGCTGAAAACCCAACTGCTACCATGGCAACTACCGCTGCCACACTATAGAGCCTGAGAAGAGAATAAAAAAAAGAAAGGTGGGGGGGGGAATGAGATGAGTTCCTCGTGCTGCGCGGGCCTGCTTCTCTCCCGGGAGACGGGAGAATTCCCAGAAGTCTTTGCAAGGCCATTCGTTGTCCTGTCAGCACCAGCCCGCCGTCTTTCCTTATCGCCCATAAACCCTTCATTATGAAACCATTACCAATCTGATAATACCAGTGCTACATCTGCCAAGACCCACCCCACCCCTCACACAAAATGCAAAACAGGATGTAGACACGTGTATAGGTAACAAAAATAATTAATGACCTATGCACACACACACACACACACACACACACACACACACACACACACACACACACACACACACACACACACACACACACACACACACAGACACACACCGCCCACACACACACACACACGCCCACATGTGTTAATCCACAGAGGAGACCCCAGACGTGATGTGTCTCAGCTGTCAGGCTGCAGATTAAAATGTTAAGGGTTGGGGGGGGGGGGGGGGGTCCTGAATAAAACACGGACTGGGAGCAAAGAAGAATATTTGAAAATACTCTTGAGCAAAGTGATATAGTCATAAGACTATCTGTGTCTATCCTCTTAAGTAAGGTTAGAAAAATATTGCAGTAACATCTCAAAATAAATCGCAGGAGAGATAAAATACAAACTATAGCAAAAAAAAAGACATAACTGTACCATGCAGCATCTCAGCCTCAGAAACTAAAACAGAATGCCAGACAGACATTCTGCCCTTTCCGAACACAACTAGATTCCAGTTGTGAGCCCCACCCCCACTGGTTTCCATACAAGTGTGATATCCTCCGTTCCCCTGTGTCTTTCTTGGCAGTCACATCGATTTTTTTCGTGTCCTCCTGAAAAATTCATGAGAGTACGGGAGGAGGAAGTACAGGAAGTAGGACGTGTTTGTATGCAGTCCAGTAGGAGTCAGGCTTTAACCACATTATTATTCACTTCAACTTGCTACCAAGTACTGCCATTTACATCCAACCCTGCCAATCACACAATACTAATATCCGGTGATAGAGCTGAAACCATAGAGTATAATATGTGAGATGAATTTGTCGGTTTTAATATTTAAAGTAAAAACTAGACAAGATTAAAAGCTATTTTTTTAAAGACATGGTGTGAAAAGCACAATGGGTGTTAAGGTTAGGAACTGTAAACATGGAGAGACATGGTCAGTCAGTGTTTATCAAGAAGACTTTATATTTACTAACTTTACATGGATATTCCCAATCGATTGCATTATCCATCACAGTGCCCCCCATTAAATATATATAGATAATCGACCAGTATACCTGTATTATACAGTACTTGTATGATTAAGCACTTAATCATGATGACATTCATTGCTGATGGCAACAACAGTGTATTGTGTGTGCCATTATTCCATCTCTACTTAAGTAATGTTAAGTAATCTTTAGCTGCAGCAGCACATCAAACCCTCTCTCATTCATTCTCCAGTCCTTTCACCCTCTGATGTTGATACATAATGATCAGCCAGTAACATTGAGTGAGGGGGGGGGGGGGGGGGGGGGAGGCATGATGTTGTGAGAGCAGCAGTAGCAGCTTCCCATTGTTGCAGCAGCAGCAGCGTTTTCCTAATTGGACACATTTTAAGAAAGGAAAGCCTTCGCCACCATTGACAGCCAGAAAATGGCTTGGAGACAGCCCTTCAAATATACACTTCTTCATACCAACAGCCCTTCATGCGAACAGCTCTTCATACATACTGCCCTTCATACATAGAGCTCTTCTTATAGCTCTTCATATGCTGTTCATATGTGCAGCTCTTCATACACACAGCTCTTCTTATAGCTCTTCATATGTATTGCTGTTCATACGTTCAGCTCTTCCTACATACAGCTCTTCATACATACAGTACTTCATACAGCCCTTCATAAGTACTGCTCTTCATTCAGGTCTTCATAAAGACTGCTCTTCATTCATACAGCTCTTCATTCGTACAGCTCTTCATACGTACAGCTCTTCATATAGCTCTTCATACATACAGCTCTTCATACAGCCCTTCATACATACAGCCCTTCATACATACAGCTCTTCATACATACAGCTCTTCATACAGCTCTTCATACAGCTCTTCATACACACAGCCCTTCATACAGCTCTTCATACGTACTGCTCTTCAAACAGCCCTTCATACGTACTGTTCTTCATACAGCTCTTCATACTGCTCTTCATACACACAGCTCTTCATACAGCTCTTCATACGTACTGCTCTTCAAACAGCTCTTCATACGTACTGCTCTTCAAACAGCTCTTCATACGTACTGCTCTTCATACGTACTGCTCTTCATACGTACTGCTCTTCATACGTACTGCTCTTCATACGTACTACTCTTCATACGTACTGCTCTTCATACGTACTGCTCTTCATATGTACTGCTCTTCATACGTACAGTCCTTCAGACATACAGCTCTTCAGGGCCAAGTGTTGTGGAAGAAAGACCTCCATTAGGAAGCCGGTGTTGTGATGGGCAGGTTGGGAGGGGGTAAGATTGTAACGGGGTGGGGTTCAGACCAAAGTGGGGGGGGGGTGTGTGTGGGAGGAGGCACACATTTTTTACGAGCAGCCTGATTAAATCTCCTCCACTAATTCCCATTGAATCCCTCCACTAATGACTTGTCTCCTTAATCAATAGACTGGCTGTAAAACGAACGGGGACCAATGTAACGATTCACGGGCGATACCCCCGCAGTAGCAGCAGCAAACACACGTGGCTATCAAGCCTGGTATGCTAATGAGGTGGGTGTGGGGGCAGGGGGATATTGCATGTCGTACTTGACACGGCCGAGCCAAGGCAGTGTATCTTTGGACTGTTGAGTGATGCCTTGCGTCAGAGCTGTGCGTCTAGCTGGGAGGAAGCAGAAGCGAACACCACATGTAGAAGCAGTAGACGTACAGAGCAGGCTTTTAGGATGCAACAACACCTGCTTGCCTAAAATTGTGGTAGGGTCGATGCGGAAGCAGTAAGGTGTTGGACTGTGTGGATTCAATGAAAATGTTACAGGGGGTAGTGGTGTTTTTCGGCGAAATTGAGGGATTGATTTTTCCCCATCCCCTTCCATTTATAACCAGGAAAACAATAATATTGGTAGGTTAGTGGGAGACCGCTACCTTGAAATACTCTGCAAAATAATACAGAGCAAATATGACTCATAGCATTACCCTCAATGCACATTCCAAAGCCAAACACACAGACACACACATATACCCCAGCAAATGAACACTTTTTATGGTTTGTGATGTTTTTTTTCTGCTGTGTTAGCTATACAGAAGTATAAACAAAATAAATCTGCAAACACATCTTTCAAATAATCTCCAGGGGTTACCAAGCTATACGTGTAATTACTTGCGTTGGAGTGTGTGTTTGTGTGTGCATTCTGCTCTGCATTCGTCTTTTATTGACAATCTTAGCTTTGATTTTGAGCCGAAACATGTTCCCCCATGTAAAGGAAACAGGTGTGACTCGACTTTGAAAGCAGCCATTATGTCTAAATGGGCAGTCAAAATATGGTGTCTGTCTGTCAGTGTCTCTAGAGAGGTTGTAACTGTAGCTGTAACCAAGCAAAACTCAGCTGTCAGCAAATTGAAGCTGACAGCGTGTATAACATCATTTAAGCAGCGTTAAGTCAACTGGGCTTTCGCTGAGGTTAACAAAGCGTTAAATAGGATTCGGATGTGACCAATCACCTAAACAAGAAACCAATATGCTATTGCTAAGGCTGTGCTAACTATGTGTTAATGTGGATATCAACGTTAAGATATCTGTTTCGTTGTCTTTGGCGAAAGCTTTGGTTATAAGTGTTAACTTTTCGTAGAGATAAAAAAATAATTCCTTCCACATTCTGAACATTATAGAAAATGTATTTAATTTGTGGACCATATCCTTCAGCAATAGATAGTGACTTAACAGACATTTATTCACATGAAAATCGTCGTGATTGTATCTTTCAAAGGGTAACACAGTAAAATAATGAATGCTTCAGCATTAGGTCTTTGAACTCTCTCTCTCTCTCTCCCCTCTCTCTCTCTCTCTCTCTCTCTCTCTCTCTCTCTCTCTCTCTCTCTCTCTCTCTCTCGCTCTCTCGCTCTCTCGCTCTCTCACTCGCTCTCTCACTCGCTCTCTCATTCGCTCTCTCTGCTGCATTAAACAAGCTATTCTCAAAGTGACCTTTTAAAGAAACGCTTTTTAACTCAGGAGGGAGAAGGAATGTGCCTTGAATATAATGTGTGAAACGGCATACTAACCTTTACCTTCACCCTTGTACCACCAGATCCCCCCCCCCCATGCTTATCTCTAGCAACACCTCCTAGACGGACAGACCACGTCCAGGTCTACAAATCCTGACCCTAACCCTACTACCCATGAGGCTCCAGACACCATGTGCTCCACTCACCCGAACATAGAGGATCTTCTCCCCAACTCTGTAGCGTCCCTTGGGCTGCTTCTCCACCGGGAACTTCACCGGGCATTGGCACGCGGGCTTCTCCACCAGGTTCCTCACCTGGACGTTCGGGAAAACAAAGCAGAGCAGCCATTAAGAGAGCGGCAGCAGCACATCTCTATCCTCACAACAACAACAACAACAACAACAACAACAACAACAACAACAACAACAACAACAACAACAACAACAACGAGTGTAACTTCAGAGTATGAATGTGATGGATAAGATGGCGCTCACTATGTCATCCAAGAGGTCAGTGGCAGGGCTGGCAACTCTGCGGCCTGCCGATCGGCCGAGGGGCCGGGTGATGCCCGGGAGCGAGGGGGCGCTCTGGGGCTGGGTGGGGGGTGTCGTAGTCGCGGGGGTGGGCGGGAGGGGTGTTGTGTTGGCCGGAGGAGGGGGGAAGGAGAAGGTTTGGGTCTGAGTGGACACCGTTTTGGTGGAGGCCGTGGGCAGGGCCCGAGCGCATGACGAACACGTGGCGGCGGTTTGGGCGCCGGGGATGACGCCGTGCGCGTCGGGGGTCGGTGGCTCTGGGGCGGGGGGCGGAGGCGGGGATGGAGGGGGAGGGGGAGAGGGTTCCCTTGGTTGGGACGGAGAGGGGAAAAAGGAAAAGCAGAGAGGGGAAGATGGAGAGAGGAAGCCCGCCTCCTCCCTCTCGATCTCTCGCTCCAGCTTCACCAGTCCCGGGGGTTCGATCCCATACCTGAGGAGCAGGAGCGTTGAGGAAATAAACGTGAGCCCTCTGTTTGATGTAACAATGTTAGAGCGGTGCACAGAAAGGGATCCCTGTTGTTTTGGTACCTTGATGCAATCCTTCCCAACTCCATCAGACAGAGGCACACCTCCCGGGGCTGCTTGTGGAGCACTGCTCACAGTCAGTAAGGACAGACCAAAGAGAAACAAACAGGAACAAAGTTTGAAAAAAGAAAGATAGAAAGAATGCATGGATCCTCTCAAGGAGATTACTGAAAAATGAACAGACCTGTGTCTGCAGGGAATAAAAACATCAACATGCCAGGATGGATCCTCCATTGTGGAGCCCTGTCTTTGAAGCTAGGCCAGAACGCTGCTTTTCTCCAGACCTACTGTTAAGGGGGTATGTGGGCTTCATGACCACATCAACCCTCCCAGATGGCTCACCAGTTAGGGACCTTAGATACTATCCAGGGACTGTACTGTTGTTTTTGTGTTCCAATTGTGCCCCTTGTTAGGTTGTGTGTGTGTGTGTGTGTGTGTGTGTGTGTGTGTGTGTGTGTGTGTGTGTGTGTGTGTGTGTGTGTGTGTGTGTGTGTGTGTGTGTGTGTGTGTGTGTGTGTGTGTGTGTGTGTGTGTGTGTGTGTGTGTGTTCCTACCCAGAGTAGTGAGGGCATGCCTGCTAAGGACATCTGAAAACCTCACATACCTGTCTAAACTGCCAGCGCTAATGCAATAGAAGCACAACAAAGTGATACGCACGTGTGTACTACGAGTGAGTGTGTGTGTGTGTGTGTGTGTTTGTGTGGGTGGGTGGGTGGGTGGGTGGGTGCAGTAGCGTAACTATCGGTAATGCCCCGTTTACACCATGCCGCTAATGGCCGCTAATGGCCGATGGACCACCGATGTGGAAGTCGGGGTGATTCGGGTGACATCGGGCTAAAAATGTATGATCGGGTCAATTTATCGGGGTAGCATTTACACATACCCGATGTTATAACGATAACATAACGATTTATGCCAGGGAAGACACCCGAAGTGCGTTTGGCGTCATTTGACGTCATTTCGAATGACGCCAAACACGTCAAATGACGCGTTTGGCGTCATTTGGCGTCATTTCGGGAGAAGGCAAAGGGGGGACTGGTTTAGACTGATATTTATTTATATATTTATTTATATTACAATAGCGATTTTATAATCATAGAACGCCGGTTCTAAATGGGCGAAGTACCCTGTAATTATAAAAGTAGGACATCCATCCATCACCCCCTATTTATACCCAAGTGGCAGATTGAGGGTCTTCCCTAACACAATGGTCACTCACAATCGTTATTTGTCTAGGGTTCTCGAGGGTCTTTCGTGTGTTGAGGTTGCCGATATAAAGACGATAAAACACGATAAAGCGCGGAAGATTAACGAATATAGCCGATGTGCCCAGGAAAATTCCCGAACGATTTGCGATGTCTTACGTTATACTCCCGTTCTATTCCCGATTATAGCCGATTAGCCCATAGCAACACCTGGTAACCGATTCTACCCCGATAGACCCAAAATTAACAAACATGTTCGTTCTTTGCCGATGTTGCCCGTTGTTGCCCGATCATTGAGCATTTCTTCCCGTTGTCAAACGATGTTCCCGGGAAGAGTAACGGCGTTTCCCGATGCAACCACGCTATTTGCCGATGTTATAACGATAGCTGCTGATTTAGCCATCGGGCACCATCGGGGCCCACTATCGGGTAGGTGTAATCAGGGCATAAGCAGGGTATGCAGGCGCGTACGGGCCCGGGCCAATCAGGGGCCCCAAAAAAAATAAAAAAAATAAAAAATAAATAAACAATCGCTCCGAACCCTCCCCGTCAACAATCGCTCCGAACCCCCCCCCGTGCAGATGATTGGTGTTTCTCTGTGGATGTTTCTTTTCTTTACCTGTACTTGGAAGCCATCATTACATCACAGCTGCGGCAAGATAAAGAAGAGAAAGGAAAGAGATGCTTCTGTAATAAGCATTTAGTTCCATCAAATACATAAGGCAAAGCAGAGCTGGCCTGGTCAATCCTTGGATGGGGAACAAGCTGGTGCTGCAGGGGAGTAAGAAGGCCAATAGGGGCTACCCTTCCCTCTGGTCTATGGAATGTCTGAAACGTCGCAGGACAGAGACAGAGATTGTCCTGCAAAAGAGCACCGTCTTTCAGGTGAGACGTTGGTCACTAAAGATCCCATGGCACTCGTCGCAAGAATACGGAGTAGAGAGTTTTCTTGCACAAACTGGCTGATACACACACACTCAATATATAAAGAATATTGTGTTTCCTGAAAAGCACTATGTAAACGCAATATATATAGTATAAAAGTAAAAGTATTTTTATTATGAAGTAGTAGCTGTTGTCCGTAATTTTTTCAACCCCATAACAAAGTGTCGGGGCCCTTTGATAGTCTATGTCTTCAATACAATCTCATTCTCTATTATGAGCCCAATGTCAAGATATCTGCAGTTTTGGGGCTGGTGATTGTGATCAAACCCACCTCTCTCTTAGTCACATGGACCAGAGTCTGCCTTGAGAGTATATAGGGGGAAGCACCAATTGCGGCTCGAGATTAACCTATAATCATTCTTACACATCCACCCCTTGCCTCTACATGCGCATGTACGAGCTGCCCTTACAAAACTAGATAACTAGCTAACTAACTAATAACATGTTGCAGAACTAGGGCAGCGTGCTTTCAGTGTCATCCATGCGCAAAAACATAAATATCAAATCATTCATCCGACTGATCTGTGGGATGATCCGCGTTTGATGTCTTTCTCTCTTTGACGTATCCCCCTCCACAGAACACCTGAACTCCTGTCAGCTCTGTCGTATCTGGGGTATCTGACAGCAGCTAGGTTTTTACCCTTTGGCAGCAGTGGACATATCATAGGGTTCTGTTGCCAAGGTTTCTGAGACGTAAAAGCTGCAGGGTCAGAGGTGGGCCAGAGAGATGAGAGGCTCTCTGTAAAGGACTATTTTGCGATGGACCAGAGAAGGACCACGCAATAGCAACTCAATAGACCAGAAATTGCCGGAAATACCATATATCGTATGATACTCTTAAACACATTTTTACGACAAAACACCATTGTGCTGCACACCGATTGCAATCTTTTGTGCCCAAGGGAGGTATGACAAGATAGAAAGAGAGATACTAGCGATGAGATGATTACATTTTCTACCCAGG